>NC_053431.1:96937621-97080029 GCF_007990345.1 Gossypium hirsutum | reverse complement strand
GCCCAAAATTGACCCTAGTCGGGAAGTGGTTTCGGGACCGCTAAACCGAGTCACCGAAAGGTTGAATGTGATGTTATTGTCTAGAATATGTAATCATGAATGTGTGAAAATTTCAAGCTTTGATTTAGTCGATTGCATGTGAATTTAGTCAATAGGACTTATATGAGAAAATTTTAAAATGTGATAGGTCAATGCATGAGACCTATTAGTGCATGTGGAAGAAAAAGGGACTTGCATGTCAAATTCCCTCCCTAATATGTAGTGGCCGCCATGCTATGGGTGAAACATGTCACCAACATGTTGTGTTAGTGATGTATGGTAAGGAAAATAAAATAATAAGCATGATAATTAATAATGAAAGGAAGGGTGATGAAAAAAAAGAAAAAAAAAATAATAATGGTCTCATGCATACACCCATTGCCGTGAGCTAAAGGAAGGAAAGAAAGGTTTTGTTCATCCTTTTTCAACCTCTTTTGACCGAAAATCCTAAGGAAGAGGATTAGGAGGAAGTTTGGCATGCATGTACTAGATTGAGGTATGTTTAATGTTATTCTTTGAGATTCATGTATATTTTAAGTTGTAAGTTCAAAATCTACCTAGCCATGGTTCAACTTTGTTAATGATGGAGATGACATTCGGCATGAATGTTACGTTTGGTTGGTATTTTGATGTTTTATGAGGTAAGGAGATGGTGACTTTGGGTGTTTAATAAAGGGTTTGGATGTGAGAGTGTGTGAGAAGTAGAAAGAGGATCTAGCAATCCATGAAGGTTCGCCATGTGTTTGGATTAGAATTTTTTTCTTGTTAAAATTTGATGAATCTAGTGTGTGAAGTGTTTGAACCAACTAAGGATTAATAGATGCATGGGTACAAAGTAGGAAGAATCGGCTACTATGGTTGACACCATGCCGAATGTAAAGATGTTATAGTAAATAATGTATGTGATTTGAGTTGATAATGTGAAAAAGGATAATTAGATGTATTATAAATGATATAAGATTTAGAAATTATTTTGGTTAGGTGTGTGTATGATTAAGTATATCGGCAATATACTTAAAGTGAGTACTTGATATTATATGGGAGTATGTATATTCGGCCACATGAGTAAATATATATGATGTTAAATTTGATTATGTATAATGGGCATTAAGATGTGGAACTTAAGAAATGTAGTCATATGTGGAATTACATGATGTTATAGTTGACATTGTACACACATACATCTATTCGGCCATCAACATGAGTAATTAGTGAGGATGGTTGCCGAATATACAAACATACATAAGCATGTGTAATTGAATTATGAATGTTTAACAAGATGGTTAAACTAGTGAATTATTGATTAAGCTCAAGGAGCTAAAGGAGGAGAATCAAGCAAAGGCAAAGAAAAGATCACTGAGTAGCCGAGTTGGAACCGTCTTACCCAACACAAGGTAAGTCATTAAGCATGTAGTTGGTATTATTTCAAATGGTCATAATGTTTATGTATTGATGCTGAATGGAATGAATAAATATACATATATATATATGCATGTACGTATGTGATGATGAAATTGTTGAATGAAAAGAAAGAGGTAAGATGTACTGAGTTGTTGATCTCGGCACTAAACGTGCGGGTATAACCATTTATGACCATGAGATTGGCGCTAAGTGCGCGGGATTAAATTGTACAGCACTAAGTGTGCGATTTGACTATGTTGCACTAAGTGTGCGAAATGAATATGATGCACTAAGTGTGCGAATGACCATGCGGCACTAAGTGTGCGAGTTTGACTATGTAGCACTAAGTGTGCGATTTGATTACGTAGCACTAAGTGTGCGAGTTGATTATAGCACTGAGTGTGCGGACTCAATATACATTCGTGAATCATTATGGACACTATGTGTGCGACACTATTGAGTCGATCGCGGACAGCGGATCGGGTAAGTGTCTTGAGTACATGGCTAATAGGTGCTATGCTTATACTTGGTGTTGAGCTCGGTAAGTTTGAACCTATGTGACAAATATACTGAAGTCACGTACATAAAATTTATCGTAGGATGGTGAAAGGCCGTTTAGTCGTTTGATTGTAACGAAAATAAATTGATTTATGAAAATGCCTCAATGTCCTATTGATGAGTATATGGAATGTGAATGCATGAATTGATATGAAACTGAATATATAGGTTGGAGGAACTATGGTATGGTTCGGTATGGATGGAGTAAATTGTCTCGTTCCATTTTGTTTCCTCTTGTGATAATGTTATTGATGGATGGTAGTGCATTGCTTATGACTTACTGAGTTATAAACTCACTCGGTGTTTCATTGTCACCCATTATAGGTTGCTTGGACTCATCTATTTTTGCGGGGTCAGGCCGTCATCGAAGTCATCACACCGGATAGCAAGTTTGGTACTTTCTTCTTAGTTGGCTTAGAAGAACATTTTGGCATGTATAAGCTATTACGTTGTGTTTGAACTTTGGCATGTAAACTTTAAGCCATGCGAAAATGGCACGAATGTTCGATTGAGTTGGATCAAGGGTAGGCATGAAATGGACCTAGTTACTTTCGTAACAGATGCTGGCAGCAGCAGTGTCATGAGATTGAAAAATCACTAAAAATAGTAGGAGTGGAATTAATGATGAATAAATTATGTAATCGAAGCTCGATGAGTCTGTTTTCATGAGGAAGTAACGAAAAGATCATATGGCAGTATATTAAGAGATAATCAGATTTTTGTGGACAGGGCCAGAACGGTTTCTGGATTCCCTGCTCCGACTTTGGAAATTCATTATAAATTAACCAGAGATAATTAGGGGTCGTATCATATATGTACAGATTCCCCACTGAGTCTAGTTTTCATAGAAACAAACGGCATCAGTATTGAAGCCCCGTGCAGGGAGATATCCAAGTCGTAATGGGCAAAGGTCAGTGTAGTCGACCCCTGCAACATGGGAGACTTTGACTAATAAACTGTACTAATTGGCCCAACCAAAAATTCTAGAAAAAAATAAATAGATGGGCACATGAGTCTAGTTTCTGGGAAAATCACGAAACTGATTTTCGAGTTACGAAACTCAAGATATGATTTTTAAAACGACTAGTACACAGATTGGGCAGTGTCTGGAAAATAAATTTTATAAGGGGTTAAAGTCAGTTAACACCTCGTGTTCGACTCCGGTGTCGGTTTCGGGTTCGGGGTGTTACATCTTCTCTCAGAACCACTGATATCAACGTCTTCCACCAATGATATGCCGTACTCTCAGAAGTGAAACAGTACATTTAAGCCATTCCTTGGGAGTACATGACATTTCATCAAACACGCGTATTGTATTCTCGAGCCAAAACTCAGCTCTCTCATCATCATCAGAGGTAGTAGCTTGAAACTCTTCAGCCCCATACTTTCTAATCTTATCAACTGAAGGCTTATTTAAACGAATCGGATCTACAGCTTGTGGCACAACTGGGACTTGTGGAGGATTTAGCGGGGGTGAAGGATGTGGCACAGCTGGATTGGTGCTTATATACTGAGTGAATCAATCATTCATCATTTGGTAAAAGGCTTACTTAGCCTCTCCCTCGTGGCTACTCGACCACACGATCGCACACACGGGTATGTGCCAAGCCATGTGGCCAAGTCAGTTTCAAGCACGGATAGACACACGGGCGTGTGACTGGTCGTGTGACCCAAGTTAGTAGCCTCCCTAATTTTCACACGGCCTAGAACACGGGCATGTCTTGTGGCCGTGTGGACAAGTCAGTATGTATGCCCTGTTTTGACACGGTCAAGACACACGGGCGCGTCTAATGCCATGTGAGGCACACGGTCTGTTCACATGGGCGTGTGACCTCTGTAACTTAGAAAATTGTTTAGTTTCTAAAATTTTTCTATGTATTCAGTTTAGTTCCGACCTCTTTCTAATGCATCGTTTAGGTCTCATTGACCTAAGAAAGGGACTTATTGTATATATTTGAATATGATGTGATAAAGTATGACTATTGACTGTGAAATGATTGTGAAATGTTTTGATATATCTGGTAATGCCTTTTAGGCCTAATTCGACAATGGATATAGGTTAGGGGTGTTATATTTGGTTGGTATCAGAGCTACATTTTAGTCGATTCTAGGACTAACGTAACAATATGTGAGTCGAGCTATACATGCTATATTGTAAACTGTGATGGTGTGATGATTCCTGACAATAAAATGTGTTTTTATATAGTAAATGGATCCCAAACGAGTCGTAGCTAATGATGTTGAAAGTAATACGCCTCCTGCTCAAGGGACAGCGCCATCTGACTCTAGTGCTCATTTTGAAATGGCCCTCGAACAATAGGGCAGTGACACACACCCTTGTCCCTACCCGTTTGGGTAAGAATAGGCTATTTACAAGGCCAAATTGCCACCCTAATTTTGGGTCCTCTATAAAAGATCAAAACCATATCATTTCATATCAAATACCAACCAATACATAACCACAACATACACCAATTATACCATATCATTAACAACCAAATTCAAGCTTATATCTATACCAAAGTCATGCCAAATTATAAGCCAAAGTCATACCAAAACATATGCTTCATAACCTCAATTTACTACATTCAATCTAATGCCATAATCTTACCAATTCTTCAAATAAGCACATATCAAAATCTTACCAAGTTGACCAATTCTCCTTGGCCATCCAAGAACACATCATATTAAGAATATTGCATCTCATAGTTTATACTTAAAAGTCATTCATAAACACATCTAAAACCAAGCCATATCACATGGCTAAATATTCATAACTCATAAACATATCTCAAATTAACTAGACTATACATGCCATACTTAAATATTTACACTTTCAAAAGCTACCAAAGATGAGTTTGATAGTGTGGTGATGATCCTTGACAATCCCCGAGCCTTCAGTAGCTTCGATATCTAAAACACAATGCAAACACACACAAAATAAGCTTCCAAAAGCTTAGTAAGCCATATACAAATAAACTTATCATTTTAAGCATATAATCATCATAAAACACATATATTCCATAGCAAAAAACCATTACAAACCACATATTCCCAATTCATTGCATATATAACATAATTCCTCATACTTGTATCACATATTATCACCTACACATATACTTACTTTTCATTCTCAATCATAATATACATTTCAAACGTACCTGAATCAGATACATAATCACATAGTTATTAATTTCATGGAATACCCATTGAATCGTACGGAATCAAATAAGATACACAAATAGCTCTAAAAGCTCGTACAATGCCAACGCCCCAGACTTGGTCTTACATGTAATCAAATATCGATGCCACTGTCCCAAATAGGGTCTTACACGAAAACAAATACGATGTCGATGTCCCAAACATGGTCTTACATGTAAATCTCAAACCGATGCCAACGTCCCAAACGTGGTCTTACATGAAATCACATATCAGAATCCTATGTCATGACATATGTATCCTAACTATTCCTATGGTTCGTACGGGGCTTTTCGGACGTCATCACATTATCAAAACTTTCTCGAATTTCTTACATTCATCTTCCATATTCATCCATCACAATTCAAACAAATATAAGAATAAATTAATTAACTCAAATACATTTATTTGTATATCGACTTACCTCGTACGAAAATGAACAGAAACAAACGACTATTAAATGACTTTCGACTTTCCCCGATCTAATTTTGTTTTCTTTGGTTCTTGATCTAAACACATTCAAATTTGACTTATTCAATCTCACATTCATTCAAATCAATCCATAAATACATATTTAGGGTATTTTAAAAATTAGCCCTCATATTTTCATATTTTAACACTTTAGTCCCTAATTCATAAAATCACAAAATACACAAAATTTCCTTTCACAAATACCTAGCTGAATTTTACCTTAGCTCATATAAGTCCACATATTTCATTTATTTCACATTTTAGCCCATCAATTTCTTATTTCCACAATTTAGTCCAAATTACTCAAATTCATCAAAAATTCCAATACAAAACATAGTAATCTAACACATATCTTTTATTTTCTATCATCAAACTTCATAAAACTTACATTATCAACAATGGCGCATTTTAAAATCATAATCAAATTCAAAAATTGAGGCATGGGCTGGATAGAACACAAAGTAACGATCACAAAAATATAGAAATTATAAAAATCGAGTTAAAATGGACCTTTAATCAAGCTAGATGTTGGCCAAATGCTTTAAACACATAAAATCTATCTTTTCTTCTTCAATTTCGGCTAATCAAAGATGAATGAAGCACTAATTTCATGTTTTATTTTATTTATTATATCATTATACAAAATTTACTATTATTCCCTTAATGAAATAACATTAAAATTCCATTAACTATAGGCATTTTGTCCATCCATTACTCAAATGGTTTATTAACCAATAAGGACCTCTCAGATAATAAGACATATCAGTTAAGTACTTTTAACAAATAGCTAGCCACTTTTATATTTTACACGATTAGGTCCTTTTTCACAAATCGGACACGTAAACGATAAAATTTTCATACAATATTTTCACAGATATCAATTCACACATTATAAGAATGGAAAATACTATTAAAATATTTTTTTGACTCAAATTTGTGGTCCCAAAACCACTGTTCTGACTAGGGTCTAAACCGGGTTGTTACAGCTCTCCCCCCTTAGGGATTTTCGTCCCTGAAAATCTTACCGTTGAATAGATCTGGATATTACTGTATTTCTTATTTTTCAATTCTTTAACCTCTCGATCCAAAATACAGACCGGTTCTTCTTCACAGGTCATATCGGACTGAATTTCTATCTCAGATGGGGAACTCACATACGAGGGATCAGAACTGTATCGTCAGAGCATCGATATGTGAAACACATTGTCAATCTTTTCTAACTCAGGTGGCAATAACAATCTATATGCAATTGGTCTGATATGCTCTATAATTTCATAATGCCCGATGAACCTCGGACTCAATTTCCTTTACGTCCGAACCGAAGTACTTTCTTCTACGGAGACACTTTCAGAAATACTTTGTCACCGATCTCAAATTCAATGTCTTTTCATTTCAAATCTGCATATGATTTCTGTTGATAGGAAGTTGTTTTCAGACTTTCTCAGATTGTTTTTACTTTCTATTTAGTCTCTTTTATCAAATCAATGCCGTGAATCTTATTCTCACTGAGCTTTAACGAATACAATGGTGTACGGTATTTTCTACCATATAAGGCTTCTTACGGTGCCATTTTAATGATCGATTGAAAACTATTATTATAAGCAAATTCAATTAATGGAAAATACCGTTCCTACATACTTTCAAACTTGAGAATGCAACAATACAACATATCCTCAAGTATCTAAATAATCTGCTCGAATTGACCATCTATCTGCGGGTGAAAAACAGTACTGAAATGTAATTTCGTACCTAAAGCCTCTTGTAGTTTCTTCTAAAATCACAAAGTGAATCTCGAATCTCTATCTGACATAATAGACAATGGTAGCCCATGCAATTGGTTGTTCAAATGGACATTTATGGACATTACTTATATATGTTTTAATGTTTTAGTAAAGGAAATTATGAAATTAATGTAATAAACTAAAATAAACAAAACAAAAACCATATTTTTGTATGTCTATCATCTTCCTTAACCAATTCTTTGAAGAAGAAAAGCCATTGTTAAAGCTTAAACATTCGACAACCCTGGTTTCTCTAATTAGGTATGTATTTTGTCCTATTTTTAATGATTTCTATATTTTTGAGATCATTGCAACTTAATCTAGCTAGCCCAGGAACTAATTTTTGAAATTATTAAAGGTTTAGGGTTTTTCCACTAATGAATGTTGGTGTATTTTGATGTTTGATGGTAGAAAATGTATGCTTGTTGTTAGATGAACAACATTTGTAAAGTGATTTTTGACAAAATTATCATTTAGGGGTTAAATTGAGAAATGTTGAAATTTTGTCGTTAATTTATGAAATAAATGAAAAATATGGGTTGCTAGGGACTTAATTGAAATTCGACTAGCATGGGTATAGGTTGAATTGTATGAAATTATATTTTTATAACATAAGGACTAAATTGTAAAAATGTTGAAATATTAGGGGCAAAAGTGTAAAGTTGCTATAATGTGTATTTTGGACTAAATTGAATTGATTGATGATTAAATAAGCTAAATTTGGTATTATATAGATCAAGAAAAGCAAAATTCAGATTTAGATCGGGAAAAAAACAAGGTGTTGGATTAGTTGATCTACTTGGTTGTTTTTACATTCGAGGTAAGTTTGTATGTAATAAGCATTGTTATATTTGTGTTTTAAATGCTTTAATATTGTATAAATTGTGAAAACAACTTTGAAGACATATTTAATGAAGATTCAGCATTCAGAAATTTCGGTTGAACCATAGGAATAGATTACGATACGAATGACATGTCATTAGGGATTATGTGATTTGGGTGCTGGTCCATACATCCTACCAGTGGCTGAGTTATCCGGCATGTGTTGCGGATACTATCAGCTTGTGTGAGCAGAATCATTTAGCTTCATCATGACCGTCAACTTGTGTGAGTAGACCCGTTGATAGCTTGAGAGTGAGCATTATATGGGATATAAGATTGAGATAGCTTCGGCTATATATGTGGCACTTAGGGTGCGAGTTTCCCAGGTATCTGAAAGTATTTCGAATGGTTCAATGAGTATATGAAATATATGGATGAGTATGAGATTGATACGGGATGGTACAGGGATGTACATGAACCGTATAAGCTTTAAATCGAAGAGTGAAATTCACATCTGATCTTGTGATTGAATATGTGATAGGTGTAACACCCCTAACCCGTATTCGTAGCTGAAATAGGGTTATGAGGCATTACTGATCAACCACAATATAAATCATACATTTGTACAATTATAATTAAAATCTATTTATCTCAATCACTTTGTCCCTTATAAGGTCCTATGAGACCTTAAAACATGCTTAGAAGTGGTTCAGGACTAAACCGATAACATTTGCAAACTTTGGGAGACTTAGAAAATTTTCTTCGATTTAAGGGTCACACGTCCGTGTGAATAGACCGTGTACCTCACACGGTCACCAGACATGCTCGTGTTACAAGCCGTGTGAAAACAGGGCATACATACTGACTTGCGCCACACGGCCGAAGACACGCTCGTGTGCCATGGCCGTGGAGAAACTTAAGGGGTTACTGACTTGGGTCACACGGCTGACCACACGCCCATGTGCTAGTCCGTGTGCCATACACAGCCAGTAGACATGATCGTGTGTCTAGGCTGTGTCAAAATTGTAGGGTATACTATCTTAATTTGAAAGGGTACCCCAGAGGACACACGCCTTTGTCTCTGCCCGTGTAGACAAAAATAGGCCATTTATAAGGCCAATTTGCCATCCTTTTTCACATGCACACCTAACAACCAAAATAATACCATTTCATCATATAATAGGCAGCCCAAAATCATCATTCATTACATCATTTATACAATATCCAATTCAACCAAATTCAATACTTAATCAATACCAAATAACTATCCAAAATTTATATCATAAGTATCTATTCAAAAGCACATAACTTTTCACTTTCTTTATTTCAATCATACCATAAAGATCATTTACCAAACTCAAAACATAACCATTTATCAACTATGAAACCTTTGCCACATTTATACCAAAACAGACCAAAATAAGCCATCATTCATGACTATACATACCATTCCAAACATAAACATTTATAAACCAAATCTCATAACCATATTCACAACCAAAGTACCTTAACTAGCCTATACATGCCATATACCATATATACATATCTCAAAAGTACCAACTTAAGTGTTTGATAGTGCGATGACACACAGTAAGCTTCATAGCTTAGTAAGTTCGTAAGTGAATAACTCATTCATCATATGCAATTTAACTATTTTCACATTACCAAATCAAAATCTCATTAACCACAAACCTTTCGCATTTCTCAAACATGATCAAATACCATCTCACTAGACTTTCTTAATCTAATACTCGAGTAGGTTCTGTACGTACCTATATCACCTCGTACTAACCTTTTTCTCAACCATGTCATTTCTTTTTCCTATTGAACCATTTGGAATAGAAGTCGGATACTCAAGATCTCAATCGATAAGTACTTATACCATGGCCCGTAGCCAAATCAAGGTAACTTATCCCGGAGTACCTATACCATGGCCCGTAGCCAAATCAAGGTAACTCTTCACTGAAATACCTATACCATGGCCCGTAGCCAAATCAAGGTATCACTCGTACCCGAAGTGCCGATATCATGGACAGAAGCCAACATAATAGCCTAATGACATGTCATTCACATCGTAACTATTCCTAAGGTTCAACCGAGAAGTTTCGCTTGTCTATTTCATCGTCAAACACTTTCGTATAGTTGTATTAACAATTCAAACATTATCTGTAATCTCAAAATCACATTTTATGCAATACCAAAGCATATAACATACATTTATAATGAAATTATCACATACGAACTTACCTCGTACTGGAATTGACGAATCGGATCGATTACTCAATAACTTTTGATTTCCCCTAATCTAAACTGAATCTTTCTTTCTTAATCTTAATCAAGGATTAAAGGTGCTAAAAGTTTAAGCCCTAAATGTTCTTCGTCTTCCTCGATATTTTGGTTGATGAATGCATGAAATGATGAACATTTTGTTTTGTTTTAATTAAAACATATATTAATTACTAATTTACAAATTTGACCTTGATTTAAAGCATTAATAAACATCAAATTTATGCCCATTTATGTACATTCCCACTATCAATGGACTAATTACAACATAAGGACCTTTCATTTAATGTCTCATAGCAATTAAGCATTTTTAACTTATAGCATGCTACTTTTCCATTATACGCGATTAAGTCCTTTTATCAAATTAACCACTTAAACGCTAAAATTATTTCACAAAACTTTCACACATATCTAATCTCATGCCGTAAATATAAAAAAAATATTAAAATAATTTTATGACCTCGAATTTATGGTTAAGAAACCACTGTTCTGATTTAGCTAAAACCGGGTTGTTACAACTCTCCCCTCTTAGAGATTTTCGTCCCTGAAAATCTTACCAGTGAATAGGTTTGGATATTGCTTTCTCATAGCATCTTCGGGTTCTCATGTAGCTTCTTCAACCCCGTATCGATGCCATAATACTTTTACTAGTGCAATTTTCTTATTTCTTAGCTCTTTGATCTCACGAGCTAGAATTCGGATCGGTTCTTCACTGTGTGACAATCTAACTGAATCTCAACCTCAGTCGGGGAAATAACATGTGAAGGATCAGATCAGTATCTTCGTAGCATTGATACATGAAATACATTATGTATCTCTTCTAACTCAAGCAAGGCTAGTCGATAAGCAACCGGTCCAACATGCTCGATAATTTCAAACGACCCAATGAATCTCAGACTCAATTTACCTTTACAACCAAATCGAAGTATTTTCTTCCACGGAGATACTTTCAAAAACACTCTATCCCCGATATGAAACTCAATATCTTTCTGTTTCAAGTCTGCGTATGATTTCTGACAATCTGATGCTGCTTTTAGACTATCACGAATTACTTTTTCTTCTATTTCTCTAATCAGATCAACCCCATGAATCTTATTCTCACTTAACTCAGTCCAGTACAAAGGTGTTTAACACTTCTGACCGTATAAAGCTTCATAAGGTGCCATTTCAATACTCGATTGAAAGTTGTTGTTATATGCAAATTCAATCAACGACAAATACTTTTCCCACGTACCTTCAAACTCAAGAATACAACATCTCAACATATCCTCGAGTATCTGAATAACTCGCTCAGATTGACCATCCGTTTGCGGGTGAAATGCGGTACTAAATTGTAATTTTGTACCCAATGCATCTTGCAGTTTCTTCCAAAATCTGGATGTGATCCTCGAATTTGTATCTGAGATAATAGAAATAGGTACTCCATGTAATCTTACAATCTTTGAGATATACCACTCAGCTAACTTTTCATGTGAATAGTCTGTTCGTACCGGAATGAAATGAGCCAACTTTTTCAACCTGTCAATTGCAACCCAGATTGCATCTTTCTTACTCGGAATAGGGGTAAACCTGAAACAAAATCCATAGTCACTCTATTCCATTTCCAATCAAGAATAATAATAGGTTGCAATAAACCAGATGGTACCTGATGCTCAGCTTTAACTTGCTGACAAATCAAACATTTAGAAATAAACTCTGAAATGTCACGTTTAACTGATAGCATGCTACTTTTGCATTATACGCGATTAAGTCATTTTCTCAAATTAAGCACTCAAATGCTAAAATTATTTCAAGAAACTTTCACACAAATCTAATCTCATGCCATAAATATAAAAATAATATTAAAATAATTTTACGACCTCAGATTTGTGGTTCAAAAACCATTGTTCTAATTTAGCTAAAATTAGGTTGCTACAATAGGTTTCTGTATTTATATGAGTTGTATATTAATATGATCAATTGTTTAAAATGTATTTGTAAGATAAGGTGAGTTTATTATTATAAGAACTTACTAAGCTTTATAGCTTACATTGTTTTTTTTCTCTATGTTTTATAGTGAAATCAAAGCTAGCTCGGATTCGGAAATGATCGGAGAACATATCACACTATCTAGCTATCACTTTGGTACTTTGGATCTATGTATTTGGTTATATGGCATGTATAGGAGAGTTGTGGTCATTTTGATATATTTTGGTAATGGATTTTCCCTTTTGAGTTGTCTTGTAAATGATTATGGATGTATTATGATTTTAGCTATGTGATTTGGCATGCTTTATTCATGTATATATATGTGTAATTGATCTTGTGATGTGTTTTTGGTTAGTGATTGAAGATGCTTGCTATGAATAGGCATTATGGATATCAAATGGTTGAGTTTTGAATACTGATATGCTAGTGAATCTAGATAAAATATTACATATTTGAAAGTGGTTATATTGGTGATTTGAGAAAGTGAAGTTTGGTATGAAATTGAATGGCATAATGTGGTATTTGTGTGTCTTGTATATGTTGGTATTGAAATGGCATGATTTATGCTTGGTTGAGGTTGGATGAATGCCTATTTATGTCATGTTTGGTGCCGTTTGGTTTGGTGTAGGTGTATGCAAATTTGGGTGGCAAGATGGCTTGGTAAATAGCCTATTTTTGTCCCCAAAGGCATAGACACTGGCATGTGTCTCAGCTGTGTGTGACACATGGTCAGGTTACACAGTCGTGTGTCCCTTAGTGTTAAACTAGAAATCAAGTCAGTACGCTTCACAGGGCCTAGCACATGGGCGTATGACATGGTCATGTGACATAAATCTGTATACCTTACAGGTTTGGCACGGCCTAGCACACAGCTTGGCACACGGGAGTGTATGGCCATTTCGTGGGGCACATGGGCTGGTCACATGGGTGTGTGGTTGGCCGTGTAACCCAAGTGAGAGAGTTACATGGGGTCAGACATGGGCTGGGCCATTTTGAATGCCTACACGGCCTATGACATGGTGTGTCTTTGGCCGTGTGAGACACACGGCCGAGCCACACGGGCGTGTATCCCCTGTATTTTGTAAAATTTTCTAAGTTTTCCAAAAATTTCATAAGTTATCGATTTAGTCCCGAATCACCTCAAATGCATGTTTTGGGCCTCGTAGGCTCGTATTAGGGACATTATGAATATATGTTTTATATTTGAAATGGAAAATGTATGAGAAATGTTTGTTTAATTGGGTTATAAGTCTGATAATGCTCCGTAACCCTATTTCGGAAATGAATACAGGTGAGGGGTCTTATAGTATTCACGGATAGGCCAAACCAATTTTGGGTTAATTCCCACCAAAATGACTTCCTAGGGTTGTCAAGCCTAAGGTCTAAGTTCTTCCTCTCTTAAATAGCTGATCTACAAAGAAACTTTATCATTTAATCAATTAATTAAGTTAAAGCAATTGAAACATGAAAAATATGTAGAAAGCATAAATTGATTCTAAACTTTGCACAAACATTCATCTAACAATGTTAATGAAAGAAATATAAAGAAGAAAATAAGGAAATAAGGTGCTTATGGATTTATCGATGAAAGCGTGGTTACGAAACAATCTCCCTTCACAGAAGTCTTGCTTTGGAACATGATCTTCCGAATATAAGAACATAAAATAACTTAAGTGAAAACTAAGAATGAAAGAAAAACTTAAGAATCAAACTCTAAAAATTGTGTGTTCAAACTGATTACAATGGCCTTTATATAGGCTAAACTAGAAATATTAAAGTGCCAAAATTATCCTTGAAAGAGTTCAACTGGGATAAATACCCCTAATTTCCCTCCAAAATGTAATTAAAACATGCATGAGCTTTTAAGCTACGAGGGGTTGGTTGCAACACAGGCCTACAGTGTTGCAACATTAGAGTCCAATGTTGCGACATCGAAGGGTCATGATATCCTACATTTTTTGGTGTTAGTGACCTATTAGGAAGACAAGGACTTTAGGTAGGTTTAATTTGTGTATTTAAGTGTGCAAGATACTTAATTTTAGGCCTAACTAATGTAGGAATGTGGGACGAGTGTTGTACAAGCTTCTCATGCTATACAAGCATGATAAGAACTTTCAAGTCCACAAAATGACTTCTATGGTGTGACACGCTCCCTATGTTGCAACATAGCAGCCCTATGTTGAGTGTAGCATCTCCTATGTTGAGACGTAGCCTGAACATGAGTCATAAGTAATAATGATGTCAGTGGTCGTGTTTGAAAAGATTTTATGATATCATTTGATATTTCACATTTACTAGTATCGGGGCATATAAGGGATAAAGTGCACATATTCTACCCTATAAATAAAAGGTCTCTGTACACAAGGGGCTTTTGGGCTATGCAAGGGGTTGGTTGCAACATAGGCCTGCAGTGTTGCAACATCAGAGTCCGATGTCGCAACATCAAAAGGTCATGATATGACACATTTTTTAGTGTTACTGACCTATTAGGCAGACACAGACCATAGGTAGGCTTAATTTGTGTATTTAAGTGTACAAGATGCTTAATTCTAGGCCCAATTGATGTAGGAATATGGGACGAGTGTTGCACAAGCTTCCCATGCCATAAAAGCACGACAGGAACTTCCAACCCCACAAAATGACTTCTATGGCGTGACACGCCCCCTATGTTGAGATGTAGCATCTCCTATGTTGAAACGTAGCCTGAACATGAGTCACAGGTAATAATGACATCAGTGGTCATGTTTGAAAAGATTTTATGATATCATTTGATATTTCACATTTATTAGTATCGGGGGCATATCAGGCATAAAGTGCACATATTTTAGCCTATAAATAAGAGGTCTCTGTACACAGGGGTTTTTTGGGCTATGCAGGGGGTTGGTTGCAACACAAGCCTACAGTGTTGCAACATTAGAGTCTGATGTCACGACATGGAAGGGTCATGATATGACACATTTTTTAGTATTAGTGACCTATTAGGCAGACACGGACCATAGTTAGGTTTAATTTGTGTATTTAAGTGTACAAGATGCTTAATTCTAGGCCCAATTGATATAGGAATGTGGGATGAGTGTTGCACAAGCTTCACACGCCATAAAAGCACGATAAGAACTTCCAAGCCCACAAAATGACTTTTATGGCTTGAAACGTCCCCTATGTTGCAACATAGTAGCCCTATGTTGAGATGTAGCATCTTCTATTTGAGATGTAGCCTGAACATGAGTCACAAGTAATAATGATGTAAGTGGCCGTGTTTGAAAAGATTTTATGATATCGTTTGATATTTCACATTTATTAGTATCCAGGGCATATCAGGCATAAAGTGCACATATTTTAGCCTATAAATAAGAGGTCTCTATACACAAATAAGGGCATTGATCTACCACAAATTGATGTGTTAAATTGGGCCCCGTTTGTCACTGAATGAGCTTGCTTTCAAGTGTTTTTAGTGTTCTTTTAGTAGTTTGATGTAATTGTAGTTTTTACAAATAAATTTGTGAAATTGCCTCTTTTTTTGTTATTTTTCAATCCAAAATGGCCAATTGCATTGTTGGGGAACCTAACGGTTGATTGAGTGTTGTACAGAACCATTAGAGACCCGAACATTAGCAAAAACATCGCCTAGAAGAGGGGTATCGTGGCATTGAAGCATGGAAGTTGCAACACCTCAGACATGCCCCAATTGAAGAAGAAAAGGAATCATTTACAGTGATATCCTGGTACAAAACCCTGGGTATCGCGACTTCCACCTAAAACACCCCGTGTAGGATATTATTAAGGATACCGCAATATCCTACCTTGGGTATCACGAGATCCCTACCGTGTGGGGACAAAAAATGACATCAGGGGTAGAGTTTGTCCACTCGAAGCACCAATTAAAAGCCAATGTTTAAGGGCACTTTAGGAAACATTTTTGGGTTAGAAAACATCTATTAAAAGCCACTCTTGGTTGAGAAAAAAGAGGTTGTAGTATTAGGTTAGAAAACTCTTTAATTTTAGGGTTTCTTTCATCTTTCAGCTTAGAAGTAGGGTAGTTCTCTTCTCTATAGTTTTAGGGTTTTAGTTTATGTTTCTTTTTTGTTTTACTTAGTTTCATAGTTGTTAGTTAAGTTAGTTTTTGTTGTAGCTTAGGTTTATTTACATGTTAAAGACTTTAAACTTAGTTGTAATCACTCTTTAGTATTTGAGTTAATGCTATTTGATTTTTCTTTCTTTCCATTTGTTAAAAGCTATCATCTTTAGTGTTCTTGTATCTTTATCTTTGTGATAGTTTCTTTTCATTTAAGTTTATTAAGTTAAAAAATCAAAGCTTTCATCTTTTTGTCCAAGTTTATGTTAATGGCTTCAATAGTTGTTTCTTTCATGTTTGTTAGATTTAATATGGTAATAAGTAACTAAACTTAAAAAAGGGGGTTTGGTTGATGGAGATGTGGGTAGGCTAATTTTTGGACCAATGACTAAGTCGTAATAAATTGGACTAAATTAAGTAGAACTAAAATCTTAGGAAGTGAAGCCCCTAAGGGAATATCTAGGTAAGTGAGACTGGAAGGTAAGCTTGTTGCGCACACTTTCATTAGTCCTAGATTAACTGGTGAGATTAGAAGATAAATAAAAATTAATTCATCTAAGTCGGTAAAATTGAGATCGAAAGGTAAAATGGACCCACTTAGTAATTTAAGCGATTTAAGTCTCTTGTTTGAGGACTGGTGAACTACATCAAAATCAGCCAACCACCATTAGTTATTTATTGGATAATTTCTTAGTTTTATACTCTATTCAATTTAGTCCTTAGAATAGTTAATTTAGAAATTAGTGTTAAAAATCTTTGTTTATGCCTTGTCATACTATACAAATTAGTGAATAGCTAGCTAGACACCTTTCTTGCATGTATTTTTGAATAAAAATCATTAAATCGCCGACTCTCTTGGGCTCGATCCTTGGAATACTTCGATGTTCACAACTGACACTATATGCTTGCAGTAAAACCGAGCTTAAAATAGTTTTATATATTCAGTGTTTTAATGCGCACTCGTATAGCAAGTCAAGCATCCATCCATCAAACAAGAATTTAGATAGACAATTTTTCTTATTCAGTTTTCTTTGTATTTTCTTTTTATGTCCGTTTAGTCAGAACTTTTCTATTCCGAAGTGAAGACATTTGCGAGCAGGGATTGCTCCAAAACTACGCTTATATTTATTCATAAGCTTTCTTGTATCACCCCCAACCCGATTCAATTTTCTAAATCTAAGTCTTGGGTATTACCACGTGAATACATACAAAATTTATTCTACTTATACAATTTCACAATTTATTTCAACGTAACCATATTGACTCAAACTAAATTACTTATGTATATGCAATAAGCAATTACAATTGCAGCACATGGTAATTAGTTACAAATATATCTAACTCGAAATCCTAATCTAATATAGTTATCCCAACTATGGGTATTTGGATAACCTTCAGACTTGAAACACACCACCAAACTAGCTCTATATGCATAATAGCTTGATTCGCCACTCCTTTGGCGTAGTCGTAGTATTGTCCCTCCTGGTGTAGAATCTCATTCAACCTGAAACAATAAGTATAACTAATCTATCATAAATCATGCTATTATTTACATCCCTTTTTACACATAATTATAGCTTGTTTAGTAGTAAATCAAAAAATTTTAGTATATATTTAGGTTGTTATACTTAAAGTAGTAATTTAAGCTTTCTAATAATTTTATTACATTTTATAATAAAGTTACATGGTCTTATAGGTCAAGTCGGAAGCTAAAGATGCTTATTTTGGCCAACACTGATGTCTAAGTCGCGACACCAAGATACTGATGTCTCAACATGTAACAACCCATTTTCAGTAGTGTCAGAAATAGTCATTTTTGGACCACAAACGTAACTAGTAAGTTCATATTAATTATTATTTAATTCGTATGAGCCAATTATAATTGATATTGAGTTTTGACTTTGTGAATTTTAGTTAATTGATTAAATAATTAAGTGTAAGTGATTGTCCCGAAAGTCTAAGTGGTTTCAGAAAATGAGATATCGACATCTCATTTTTGAAAATCGAGGACGTAAATATTTTTATTAAATATTTATGGAGATATTATTTTTTTATGTGAAAGTTCAGTTTAGACAATTTTATTATTTAGATAGTTGATTAATTAAAAAGGATGAAATCGTTAAAGTCATAAAACTTAATTGCTATTGAATTATAGTGATTAAATGGATTAATTAACTTAAGTGGAAGGTTTTATATGGAAACTATACCATTCCTATTTAGCATCGACGGTTAAGGCATGAAAAATGCTAAAATTCTATGTTTAATTAAAGGGCAAACTTGTAATTAAATAAATAAAACATAAATAAATAAAATAAAAATAAGGTATCATCTTTTTTAATGTTTCTTACCATCGAAAATCTAAGTTGGAAACACCATTGAAGGCATTGAGTTTTGGTAATGGCAATTCCTTTTGCATGGTTTGAATTCTTAGTTTGTTTCTTATAGTTTTTATATTTTTGAGATCATCGCAGCTAGGTTCGATTAACTTGTACCTACATTTTTGAAACTATTAAAGATTTTGGATTTTACCATTAATAAATTTTAGTTGTTCTTGATGTTAAATGATAAATTTGTAGTTTTAGTTGTTGATTAAGATTGTTTTATAAAGTGATTTTTGTTAGTTTTAATTAAACGACTTAATTTTTAAAATATCAAAATTCATAGGGAATTCTTGTGAATTTGGAATAGTTATGAGCTATAGTTGTATAAAGAAAAAATTAGTTAACATGATAAATTAAGAAATTTTGATAAATTTGGAATTTTGGGTTTAGGCACTAAATTGTGAGAAATGTAAAAGTTCATGTAAAATGTGTAAATAATAAAAATTAAGGGTCATATGCATAAAATGAGTTGGAATATGTATTTTAATTTGATATATTGAATTTAATCATTATATAGATCGAAAAATGAAATTGTACGGAGGTTAAATGGGAAAAAGAGAAAATTTCTAATTAGTCCCTACGAGTCAACCGAAAACATAATTTAGGTAAGTTCATAGAATTATTGCATAATTTTATATGCTTGTAAATTATATTATTTCTCTACTTGTTTAATTAAAAATGGCGTTGAGTGGATATTTAGTAATGAAAATTAATTATGAATTGCATATATTTATGTATAAATTAAAAGTGAACCATTCGGAAATTGAGAAATGGTTGTGAAATATGAAAGATATTATCTCTAAATGGATGAAATAACTATACGGTATGTGTGCAAATATTGTTGAAGTGCTTTTGATTTTGTTAATGTGATGAAATCAGTTGAAATGCTCGTTTGAACATAGTAAACAATTAGAATACGATTGACATGCCAATAGATTAGAACGTGCGCTTGTACGAGTTTGCACTTCGGTGCCCCTGTTTGCACATTGGTGCCTCTAACTGCACATTTGTGTCTTTGTCTACATTTTGGTGCCTCTGTTATACATCTTTGATGCCTTTGGTGTGGTGTAGTTACCTGAGCACCCGAGTCATGCTGTTATAATTCATCGGGCTATATTTGAATATTGTATCATGAATGATTTTAGAATATGTTTCATATTTCTGATTATGTAGTTAGAGATAGATATTTATATATACAAATATGAATTAGTTTAGATTGAATTATAATAGTATAGGAAGCATATGATGAACCATTTTCAATACTAATCCTATAGGTGACTCGTAAATGGTTGACATGTATGATCAATCTATTTATTTAGTTTTCATATTGTTTAATGAAAGCAAGTGATTTAGGGATGATATGTCAATATGAACATTTGAAATGAAATGTGATTTATAGAATGATCGTGTGTTAAATGTGAAAATGATAGGGTAAGATGAAATGTTTAAGTGAAATGGTTATACGAAATGCTTATATGGAAACATTATATGTATTTATGAAATGGTTATATGAATTGTTTATATTCAAATACTTATAAGATTATAAATACAGAAAAAGGGACATCTAAAAGAAAAAGGGACATCTGAAACAAGTATTTGAATTTATATTTATATATGTATGAAATGTTACGCCAATTAACCATGTGAAGTGGTGTCTATAAGAAACACAAGTTAGCTTATGATATAATGAAATTAGGCTTGGTTGTTTAACTTAAAATGTTCGGTATGTTAAGTTGCCTTTGAATGAACTTACTAAGCATTATCGCTTACGTTAGTTGTTTTCTTTTCTTGTAGTTCATCAGAAAACTCGATCGGTAGGAATCTTGTCGGAACACCATCACACTAACAATTCATTAAATTGGTAGTTCTTGGTTATTTTGATTATCGGTGATAAATGGCATGTAATAGGAGTTTATTTTGTTTTATATATAAATGTGATGTGGTTTAAGTTTATTTGCCTAAATGACTTGATTTTGGAATACATATATGTATGGGTTTAGTCTCTTGTGAATGTCTTGTGGTTTAGACAGTTTTTGGTACTTTGGATAGGTTTTTCCTTTGTATGTTTTATGTTTGTTATTTGTGAAGTTTATTAACTAGAATGGTGCTTGTCTTTAAATAATTATAAATACATGTAAATATGTATGGGTAATTTGTTCTGGCTTGGTATACCTAGTGATGAGTATATGGTCATAATGTTTGGTTTGGTAATTTGATGTGTTTGTTTCAAATTTGGTCATTTTAGGTGAAGTTTGTGCGAGAATGGATGAACTATGATATGTGCTTTATATAGTTAAATTGTTTTTTGGAATGTCTATTAAATGTGGTGTTAATGAGTGCACATTGGTTAGTTATTTATGTGTTTGAATCGATAAAATTATTGTCTTTTGTGATTAGGTAACTTTTTGACATGAAATGAATTCATTAAGTTGATATTTTTACCATTATTGAGATAAGTATCAATACTTTGGCATTTTGTATCGATACCTGACCAAATGAACAGTACCCAAACAAAAAAAATACCAAAACGATATCGATTTTGAATTGAGTATCGATACATTTTTATAAAATATCGATACCATCACCTAATTATCGATACCATTATTTTACAAAGAAAACATAATTGAATTTTGGTATCGGTTTTTCTGAAAGCTATCGAATGGGTATCGATACCAATTGCAGAACTTTCATTTTATCTTTAAAATTTAATTTTCTGTTTTGATTTATTTTTTGTTTAATCCTAATATGTTTTTAGAACCTCGTAAGCCTGATTTAACGCCTTAAAAGTATTTGTATTATGAATGGAACTATTTATTGTATGTTTGTAACACCCTTAACCTGTATCCGACGCCGGGATAGGGTACGAGGCATTACCAAACTTCTACTCATACATTCATGCAAAAGTCGGCTATAAAATTTTTCTTTAAAACAACTTCATTCAAACATGCCCGTGTTTAGCCCTTGTGTTTACTACTGAGCATACTGACTTGTAAAATTAGGGTGCAGGGGACATACGGCCTAGACACATGCCCGTTTGTCTACCCGTGTGGACAACTTGAAGGCTATTTTCCAAGCCAATTGCCACCCTTAAACACTCATGCACTTAAACATAATTCATAGCATACAACATGACATACCTAGACACTCTATATTGAACACCATAGCACTTTCACATCTCTATAATATCATTCTATTGCAATTCCCTTGATCACACCACTTGGAAGCATTTTATACAACTTCATGCAAATCAATTTAATTATCCAAATTTCAAGTTGCACATTTATAACTATTGTCATCTTAGGTTATTAAACCATTCCTTATTTCCTAGTATTAATCCATACATCTACATACATCCACCAAGCAATCATTTTCCACGTCATTCAGACAATATCTCATCATATATTCATCATTCAACCACGTAGCACATCATCAAGGCATCAACACATGCATGCATGAACAATTAGATATTACAACCCAAAAATCAATCATGAGCCACATCACATGGCTATTACAAAATGAATCATCAGCATTATAGGCTTTCACAATTTGGCCAAATAGCATGACACATATCGCAAAACGACCAAGTCCCCTATACGTGCCATACTCAAAATAAAAAATTCACTATACCCAATGTTCTTCTGATTGTGTGATCGAATGCTCTGACAACTTCCGATCCCCGAGCTAGCTTGGTGAAACTACAAATGATATGTAACACCCCAAACCCGACCTGGACGTTATGGCCAAATCTGGTGCATCACATTGCAGTGTTCTAGCAAAAACCTTGTTTTCATTGAAAACCCTTCCTTGGAATGAGAACCTTAATTAACTTATAAAAACTCTCTTTCAATCGCGAAAGCTTGTTTAAAACATATGATTTATGAAAACATGTCATTTTAAAATTAAGTTGCGAAAATGTAGAGAAACAAACTATGATTTAGGAAACCCATGTTCAACTTCTCATATTTGCAACGCATAAAAACAACAATCCAAATAATATTAAAAGGGAGGGCCTTATTACATTCCAGTCTGAAATTACTTAATAAACTAGAAATTAATAAACTAGAAACTATATGCTCTTTTTTAGAAAAAAACAAGTCCAAGTCGTCTTGCTAGCTGGCCACCTCCGAGTCCCTCCAAACATCGAACCTTCTACTGAGCATCACCTAAGAAAAATAAAAGAGGGGGTGAGTTTTCGAAAACTCAGTGTGTACAACCCTCGACGAGTAACTAGCATTCATCAGTCACCATAAAATTATAAATGCAATGCAATTCAGTGCAACCCACCCCAATATTCCAACCGCCACACACCAACTCCGTCCCCCGGTACATATCATGTAGGGATATAAATATCGACCCACCCATCCGATACACATCAATGGTAGCCCAGTAGCGGAACTACCTTCATAGCAACAAGCTACTAATCACATATTGGGCTTGATAGCCGTCGGTGGATCCACGGTTGTCAAGCAACCTTGCAATCCTCATATACTGCGTCATTTCTATAATTCCCAACCCATATGCAACCTAAACAGGATATCACATGAATGCAGCAGATATACATGTATCATCCATAAATCTTACATTCAACAGTCAGGGGTATTTTAGTCATTTTTTCCCTTTGGGGCATTTCGGTAATTTTCCTTTATTAAGGGTTTTTACTTACCTTGGCCCGTTAACGAATCCTGTGAGCTAAGATGAATGAATACTATGCACCAGGTATGATTCCAGAGAAGAGGAGGTGAGTCATTAAGATCGCTTAAGTACCAAGCTCTCCTTAGATCCAATCTTAGACATGCATATACCCGTTACAACACCTTAACCGTATGACTTATCCACGGTCTCAATTAATTAATTACGTTTTATGTCTGTTTAAGCAGTTATCAGATTCTAGCCTGAAAACCACTAACAAGTCTACATACATGCATATGGCCCACTAGGCCCATTCTCATTCATATGGCCCATTAGGCCCAAATCACTTTCATATTCATGCTTTCATATAATTTCCTATCATTTAACATCAAGTTTCCAATTTTTCCTATTACGAGCCCAACAGCCCATCGGGCCCACGTAGCCCATTATGGCCCGGTTGGCCAAAACACGGCCCAAGTTCATGGAATCGCTCATGGAGCCTCAGATAACCTATCAGTTTCCCTCTTACGAGTGTTCGTGCACTCGCAAGGCTATCGTAGCCAAACTTTCGGCTTTCGGCATTTTGACTTTTCGGCATTTCGAGATTTGACGAACTACTTGTGTGCGCAGTGTATGTACACACCTCGTAATAAAGCGTGTTACGATCCCCCTTTGTAACGCCACCTACCCGTATCCGCCGCCGGAACAGAGTACGAGGATTACCGAGGAGTACAAAACACTTACAGATAATTTAAATATATTTTCAAAACAACTTTTCTCGATTTCATACTATTTCATATTTAAGCTTTACTCACCAAAGTATTTGAAATATCATCTTTATGCAAATAGCACACATGATGCATATAATTCCATAGTTAAGAATGAGCACATTTATCAAATATATTCCACATTCATATATCAATGTCTTACATTTCCATATATCAATAATCGTCATTTTTCTTATTTTTCAGATAATTATGTGTAACCATTGATAAGCATGTAATTCACTGTTTCTTCCTGTCAATCACAATTTCAAATGACAAATTCGTGTGAATCACCTCAACCTCATTAGGTGTTTAAATTCTGTCACTTTGATTCACATACTCATAATTTACTAACATATCCTGTCAAACACAACCTCTGAATGATAAAATCACATAATTGAGCTCAATAATAATAATGATAACATTACTTACATTTCTTTTCCACATATTACATTTACGACTTACCAACTTGTCCATCCAAGGAACAGCTTACGGATTTGAGTACATCGTGATCTGAAGCCCGAAATCTAGCTGAAGCACATAAGTGCTAAACGGAAGCCCGAAGGCTAACTGAAGTGCATAAGTGCTAAATGGAAGCCCAGAGGCTAACTGAAGCACATAAGTGCTAAACGGAAGCCCGAAGGCTAACTGAAGCACATAAGTGCTAAATGGAAGCCCAGAGGCTAACTGAAACATATATGTATAGAAACTTTCAATTTCTTTCATAGAATCAAAAACTAATGAATTCAACAATAGGACCTAGTTGTAAAAGTCACAAAAACACAAAAATTTCAAGAAATAATCAAGAATTGAACTTACATGAAGTAAAAATATGAAAAACCAGCTTAATAGAACTCTTCCATGGCGTTTTTCTGATGAGAATGCAGAAAAAAGGTGAAATCTAGATAATTCCACTTTAGTCCTAGCTTTATTAAGTAAATTTTGCAATTTTGCAATTTTACCCTTAATTCTCCTTATTTTCTTGCTGATTTCATGCCCTTGCCGTCCAGCCCAAATAGACTTTGGGTCTATTTTCCTTTTAAACCCTCTTTCTTTTATTAATTAAGCTATTTAATCATTTCCCACAATTTTGCATTCGATACAATTTAGTCCTTTTTGTTCAATTAACTATCAGAACTTTAAAATTTCTTGACGAAACTTTAATACTAAAATATTAACACTCCATAAATATTTATAAAAATATTTATGGCTCAATTTAAAATTATCGAGGTCTCGATACCTCATTTTCGATTCTAATTATTTTAATATTTATTTTTAGTACACTATTCACTATTTCAAATTTTTTTCCTAACTTCACATTTAATTTATACTCACTAAATTAATAATATTTCCTACTCATTTGTCAGATTTAGTGATCTCGAATTATTGTTCCGACACCACTGAAAATTAGGCTATTACAACTCTCCCCCCTTTAGGGATTTTCGTCTCTGAAAATCTTATCAGAAGAAATTACTGTCAACACTCATGAAACACTTTTACTAACTTCTCAGTTTCACAAAGAAAACCCCACTTTAGCATTTAACTTGGTTGAAATCAAATCATCATCAAATAAAGCCAATCATGTAGTCAACATTCACAAAATAATCAAGATTTTTTGATACGGTAACAACCCGTATAAACAGAATAATAGCTTTACATGAATCTCACCATTTACTTTTATCTTCAACGTAACAGAATAGTGTAACAAAGAAAAATGAAGAAGTCCCAATCAATATTTAATCAGACCAACGATACTCTCCTCAAATATTTTAGATAGCTAGCATTCTCATACAATATGAATTTTATCAGAAAATGAACAGCCACATATTTCTCTGACTAATTCTGTCATCCCTAATCCCATAATATTTCATTCATTAAAACAAATCAATTCAAAAGAATTTTCCAGTAAGTACACTATTTAGACATCATATCTGAATAAGTCAATTTACTGAAATGAGCTTCTTCTCTAATCATGACATTGCATATCTCGAATGATCTTTAAAACATTCTAATACATTTTTCCAGAACTGTATTTACTCTTCAAACTATTATCGTTTCTGTATGCCTTACTAATCACTTCAACACTATACACTCCAATTCTACAGATGTGAATTTATTAACGTCATTCTTATGAAATTTTGTCATAATTACAACTCTGGTAAGGGGGTGAGGTCATAAAACCTCTAAGTCAACTCTCATAACTACACACATATGACTTGAAATTCATACATAACATTATTGTTTTCACATAATTCACTTCAAGCAAAATTAATACACTTATATAGTCTATCAATATTTTCTGCCATATGCAATTTCAAACGATGAATTCACTTAGTTTAGGTCAATATCAACAATTAATCAATTTCAATCTCTTAAGTCCATTTATCACTTAGCTTTCTTAATCAATTTAGGGAACAATTTCAGAATTAAGTACTTCGTTTTCACCATGCCATAGTAAAACTATGGTCTTGCGCATAGTCACATATCACACACCGAAGCCACAGCCCAGCCATGGTCTTACACAGATCACATATCACACTAATGCCATGTCCCAGATATGGTCTTATACGGAAATCACTTGTCACTTGCCACTTGTAGCCGAAGCTACCACTATTCACTAATCAGGTAGCCAGAGCTACCATTTTTTTATCTATCAGGTAGCCGGAGCTACCACTTTTCACTGATCAGGTAGCCGAAGCTACTACTTTTCACTTGTCATTTGTCATTGATCAGATAAGTGTAGCCGAAGCTATTACTTATCACTTGTTGCCATTGTCCAACCATAGTATTTTCCTTCAATTCATCTTGTCACTGAACTGAAATACTCAATTTGATCATTTATTCAATTTTCATGCTTTTACATTATTCACGATTTTATCATCAATACATATGAAATAACACATCATGAAATTCATAAAATTAACAAATAATCACTTAAATTTAGCCATATAAACTTACTAATCATACTTATTCAACCAAGTGTACATAAACACACACTTATTCAATTTTGAATAAAATTTACTTAATCAAACATGCTAGGCACATAACATCATAAACATGCCAAACAGACACGGATAGCCTTATCATAATATAAACTTTCATTTCATTTCTCCTTTTTATATTTCAACTTATGGTTATCTCATTTCGTACATTATCACATACATATCATGAACTTCTATTCATACCTTGTCAAGTTGCAACTTAACACAAACACATTTTCAATGTCTCAATATCAAATTTTCGCACTGTCAAGATTAGCTCTGTTGGAAAGCACCTCGGTCTTAACAAAATAATTTCGTTAGAGCCGGAAGATATCACACTATCACAAGTAGTAATATAGCATGTATAGCTAAACTCACATATGCTAGGTTAATCCGAGAACCGATTAAACCATAGCTCTGATACAACTAAATGTGACACCCCTTACCCATATCCGTCGCCGGAACAGATTACGAGGATTACCGAGGAGTACAAAACACTTACAGATTATTTAATATATTTTCATAACAACTTGTCTCGATTTCATACTATTTCATATTTAAGCTTTACTCACCAAAGTATTTGAAATATCATCTTTATCCAAATAGCACACATGAGGTACATAATTCTATAGTTAAGAATGAACACATTTATCAAACATATTCCACATTCATATATCAATGTCTTACATTTCTATATATCAATAACCGTCATTTTTCTTATTTTTCAAATAATTATGTGTAACCATTGATAAGCATGTAATTCACTGTTTCTTCCTGTCAATCACAATTTCAAATGACAAATTTGTGTGAATCAGCTCAACCTCATTAGGTGTTTAAATTCTGTCACTTTGATTCACATACTCATAATTTACTAACATATCCTATCAAACACAACCTCTGAATGATAAAATCACATAATTGAGCTCAATAATAATAATGATAACATTACTTACATTTCTTTTTCCACATGTTACATTTACCACTTACCAACTTGTCCATCCAAGGTACAGCTTACGGATTTAAGTACATCGTGATCTGAAGCCCGAAATCTAGCTGAAGCACATAACTGCTAAACGGAAGCCCGAAGGCTAACTGAAGCACATAAGTGCTAAATGGAAGCCCAGAGGCTACCTGAAGCACATAAGTGCTAAACGGAAGCCCGAAGGCTAACTGAAGCACATAAGTGCTAAACGGAAGCCCGGAGGCTAACTGAAGCATATATGTATAGAAACTTTCAATTTCTTTCATAGAATCAAAATCTAATGAATTCAACAATAGGACCTAGTTGTAAAAGTCACAAAAACACAAAAATTTCAAGAAATAATCAAGAATTGAACTTACTTGAAGTAAAAATATGAAAAAACAGCTTAATAGAACTCTTCCATGGCGTTTTCTGATGAGAATGCAAAAACATAAAGAGAAATCTAGATAATTCCACTTTAGTCCTAGCTTTATTAAGTAAATTTTGCAATTTTCCAATTTTGCCCTTAATTCCCTTTATTTTCTTGCTGATTTCATGCCCTTGCCGTCCAGCCCAAATAGACTTTGGGTCTATTTTCCTTTTAAACCCTCTTTCTTTTATCAATTAAGCTATTTAATCATTTCCCACAATTTTGCATTTGATACAATTTAGTCATTTTTGTTCAATTAACTATCAGAACTTTAAAATTTCTTGACGAAACTTTAATACTAACATATTAACACTCCATAAATATTTATAAAAATATTTATGGCTCGATTTAAAATTATCGAGGTCTCGATACCTTGTTTTCGATTCTAATTATTTTAATATTTATTTTTAGTACACTATTCACTATTTCAAAATTTTTTCCTAACTTCACATTTAATTTATACTCACAAAATTAATAATATTTCCTACTCATTTTTCAGATTTAGTGATCTCGAATCACTCTTCTGACACCACTGAAAATTAGCTGTTACAACTCTCTCCCCCCTTAGGGATTTTCGTCCCCGAAAATCTTATCAGAAGAAATTGCTGTCAACACTCATGAAACACATTTACTAACTTCTCAGTTTCACAAAGAAAACCCCACTTTAGCATTTAACTTGGTTGAAATCAAATCATCATCAACTAAAGCCAATCATGTAGTCAACATTCACAAAATAATCAAGATTTTCTGATACGGTAACAACCCGTATAAACAGAATAATAGCTTTACATGAATATCACCATTTACTTTTATCTTCAACGTAACAGAATAGTGTAACAAAGAAAAATGAAGAAGTCCCAATCATAATTTAATCAGACCAATGATACTCTCCTCAAATATTTTAGCTAGCTAGCATTCTCATACAATATGAATTTTATCAGAAAATGAACAGCCACATATTTCTCTGACTAATTCTGTCATCCCTAATCCCATAATATTTCATTCATTCAAAAAAAATCAATTCAAAAGAATTTTCCAGTAAGTACACTATTTAGACATCATATCTGAATAAGTCAATTTACTGAAATGAGCTTCTTCTCTAATCATGACATTGCATATCTCGAATGATCTTTAAAACATTCTAATACATTTTTCCAGAACTGTTTTTACTTTTCAAACTATTATCGTTTCTGTATGCCTTACTAATCACTTCAACACTATACACTCCAATTTTACAGATGTGAATTTATTAACGTAATTCTTACGAAATTTTGTCATAATTACAACTCTGGTAAGGGGGTGAGGTCGTAAAACCTCTAAGTCAACTCTCATAACTACACACATATGACTTGAAATTCATACATAACATTATTGTTTTCACATAATTCACTTCAAGCAAAATTAATACACTTATATAGTCTATCAATATTTTCTGCCATATATAATTTCAGACGACGAATTCACTTAGTTTAGCTCAATATCAACAATTAATCAATTTCAATCTCTTAAGTCCATTTATCACTTACCTTTCTTAATCAATTTAGGGAACAATTTCGGAATTAAGTACTTCGTTTTCACCATGCCATAGTAAAACTATGGTCTTGCGCATAGTCACATATCACACACCGAAGCCATAGCCCAGCCATGGTCTTACACGGATCACATATCACACTGATGCCATATCCCAGATATGGTCTTATACGGAAATCACTTGTCACTTGTAGCCGAAGCAACCACTATTCACTGATCAGGTAGCCGGAGCTACCATTTTTTTTTCTATCAGGTAGCCGGAGCTACCACTTTTCACTGATCAGGTAGCCGAAGCTACTACTTTTCACTTGTCATTTGTCATTGATTAGATAAGTGTAGCCGAAGCTATTACTTATCACTTGTTGCCATGGTCCAACCATAGTATTTTCCTTCAATTCATCTTGTCACTGAACTGAAATGCTCAATTTGATCATTTATTCAATTTTCAGGCTTTTACATTATTCACGATTTTATCATCAATACATATGAAATAACACATCATGAAATTCATAAAATTAACAAATAATCACTAAAATTTAGCCATATAAACTTACTAATCATACTTATTCAACCAAGCGTACATAAACACACATTTATTCAATTTTGAATAAAATTTACTTAATCAAACATGCTAGGCACATAACATCATAGACATGCCAAACAGACACGGATAGCCTTATCATAATATAAACTTTCATTTCATTTCATTTCACCTTTTCATATTTCAACTTATGGTTATCTCATTTCGTACATTATCACATACATATCATGAACTTCTATTCATACCTTGTCAAGTTGCAACTTAACACAAACACATTTTCAATGTCTCAACACCCAATTTTCGCACTGTCAAGATTAGCTCGGCTGGAAAGCACCTCGGTCTTAATAAAATAGTTTCGTTAGAGCCAGAAGATATCACACTATCACGAGTAGTAATATAGCATGTATAGCTAAACTCACATACGCTAGGTTAATCTGTGAACCGACTAAATCAAAGCTCTGATACCACTAAATGTAACACCCCTTACCCGTATCCGTCACTGGAACAGAGTACGAGGATTACCGAGGAGTACAAAATACTTACAGATAATTTAAATATATTTTCATAACAACTTGTCTCGATTTCATACTATTTCATATTTAAGCTTTACTCACCAAAGTATTTGAAATATCATCTTTATGCAAATATCACACATGAAGTACATAATTCCATAGTTAAGAATGAACACATTTATCCAACATATTCCACATTCATATATCAATGTCTTACATTTCCATATATCAATAACCGTCATTTTTCTTGTTTCTCAGATCATTATGTGTAACCATTGATAAACATGTAATTCATTGTTTCTTCCTGTCAATCACAATTTCAAATGACAAATTAGTGTGAATCAGCTCAACCTCATTAGGTGTTTAAATTCTGTCACTTTGATTCACATACTCATAATTTACTAAATATCCTATCAAACACAACCTCTGAATGATAAAATCACATATTTGAGCTCTATAATAATAATGATAACATTACTTACATTTCTTTTTCCACATGTTACATTTACCACTTACCAACTTGTCCATCCAAGGTACAACTTACGAATTTGAGTACATCGTGATCTGAAGCCCGAAATCTAGCTGAGATGTACTCTGAAGCCCCAAATCTAGCTGAAGCACATAAGTGCTAAAAGGAAGCTCGAAGGCTAACTGAAGCACATAAGTGCTAAATGGAAGCCCAGAGGCTAACTGAAGGACATAAGTGCTAAATGGAAGCCCGAAGGCTAACTGAAGCACATAAGTGCTAAACGGAAGCTCGGAGGCTAACTGAAGCATATATGTATAGAAAGTTTCAATTTCTTTCATAGAATCAAAAACTAATGAATTCAACAATAGGACCTAGTTGTAAAAGTGACAAAAACACAAAAATTTCAAGAAATAATTAAGAATTGAACTTACTTTAAGTAAACATATGAAAAACCAGCTTAATAGAACTCTTCCATGGCGTTTTTCTGATGAGAATGCAAAAAAATAAAGAGAAATCTTGATAATTCCAATTTAGTCCTAGCTTTATTAAGTAAATTTTGCAATTTTCCAATTTTACCCTTAATTCTCCTTATTTTCTTGCTGATTTCATGCCCTTGCCGTCCAGCCCAAATAGACTTTGGGTCTATTTTCCTTTTAAACCCTCGTTCTTTTATCAATTAAGCTATTTAATCATTTCCCACAATTTTGCATTTGATACAATTTAGTCATTTTTGTTCAATTAACTATCAGAACTTTAAAATTTCTTGACGAAACTTTAATACTAACATATTAACACTCCATAAATATTTATAAAAATATTTATGGCTCGATTTAAAATTATCGAGGTCTCGATACCTTGTTTTCGATTCTAATTATTTTAATATTTATTTTTAGTACACTATTCACTATTTCAAAAATTTTTCCTAACTTCACATTTAATTTATACTCACTAAATTAATAATATTTCCTACTCATTTGTCAGATTTAGTGATCTCGAATCACTCTTCCGACACCACTGAAAATTAGCTGTTACAACTCTCTCCCCCCTTAGGGATTTTCGTCCCCGAAAATCTTATTAGAAGAAATTGATGTCAAGACTCATGAAACACATTTACTAACTTCTCAGTTTCACAAAGAAAACCCCACTTTAGCATTTAACTTGGTTGAAATCAAATCATCATCAAATAAAGCCAATCATGTAGTCAACATTCATAAAATAATCAAGATTTTTCGATACGTATATAATGTAGAGTAACAACCCGTATAAACAGAATAATAGCTTTACATGAATCTCACCATTTACTTTTATCTTCAACGTAACAGAATAGTATAACAAAGAAAAATGAAGAAGTCCCAATCATAATTTAATCAGACCAACAATGCTCTCCTCAAATATTTTAGCTAGCTAGCATTCTCATACAATAAGAATTTTATTAGAAAATGAACAGCCTCATATTCCTCTGACTAATTCTGTCATCCCTAATCCCATAATATTTCATTCATTAAAAAAATCAATTCAAAAGAATTTTCCGGTAAGTACACTATTTAGACATCGTATCTGAATAAGTCAATTTACTAAAATTAGCTTCTTCCCTAATCATGACGTTGCATATCTCGAATGATCTTTAAAACATTCTAATACCTTTTTCCAGAACTGTATTTACTTTTCAAACTATTCCCGTTTCTGTGTGCCTTACTAATCACTTCAACACTATACTCTCCAATTCTACAGATGTGAATTTATTAACATAATTCTTATGAAATTTTGTCATAATTACAACTCTGGTAAGGGGGTGAGGTCGTAAAGCCTCTAAGTCAACTCTCATAACTACACACATATGACTTGAAATTCATACATAACATTATTGTTTTCACATAATTCACTTCAAGCAACATTAATACACTTATATAGTCTATCAATATTTTCCGCCATATATAATTTCAAACGATGAATTCACTTAGTTTAGCTAAATATCAACAATTAATCAATTTCAATCTCTTAAGTCCATTTATCACTTACCTTTCTTAATCAATTTAGGGAACAATTTCAGAATTAAGTACTTCGTTTTCACCATGCCATAGTAAAACTATAGTCTTGCGCATAGTCACATATCACACACCGAAGCCATAGCCCAGCCATGGTCTTACACGGATCACATATCACACTGATGCCATATCCCAGATATGGTCTTATACGGAAATCACTTGTCACTTGTCACTTGTAGCCGAAGCTACCACTATTCACTGATCAGGTAGCTGGAGCTACCATTTTTTTATCTATCAGGTAGCCGGAGCTAACACTTTTCACTGATCAGGTAGCCGAAGCTACTGCTTTTCACTTGTCATTTGTCATTGATCAGATAAGTGTTGTAACACCTCGTACCCGAGGCCGTTGCCGGAGTCGAACACAAGGAGTTAACAGGCTTAATTCATTTTAAAATTTTCTAGACAAGCTGGCTAATTGCATCACAGTCGCTTTAAAAATCATATCTCGAGTTTTGAAACTCGAAATCCAATTCCGTAAATTTTTCCTGAGACTAGACTCATATATTTATCCAGTAAAAATTTTTGTAGAATTTTTGGTTAGACGAATTAGTACAGTTTATTAGTTAAAGTCTCCCCTGTATCAGGGTTCAACTACTATATCCTCTATGCATTACGAATTAGATATCTACATATACAGGGCTTCAATGCCTATTCCGTTGGTCTCTATTAAAACTAGACTCAATAATGAATCTGTACATATAAAGCATGACTTCTAATTATTTTTGTAAAATTTATGGTGAATTTCCAAAGTCAGAACAGGGGATCCAGAAATCGCTCTGGCCCTGTTTCATAAAAATTTAAGCATCTCATAAAATATAGCTCATATACCTGTTTGGCTTCTTCCATATGAAAATAGACTCATCAAGCTTCGATTCCATAATTTATTCATTATTTAATTCCATTTCTACTATTTTTAGTGATTTTTTAAATTCACATCACTACTGCTGTTTGAATCTATTTTATGGTAAAATTTACCTATTTCATGGTTTCCATGGATTAGCTAGTAATTTGGCATACATAACACAAAATATGATCTTGATTAGCCATTCCAATGGCTAGTCATTACCAAGAATTTCCATACTACTCAATAACCATATCATAAGTGTAACACCAAAAATGATCAGCCATGGCATACGGCATAATAATCAAATAGACTTAGACTATTACTCAATCAAAACCGAATTATCAAGGCCAAACTTACTGAACCTTATAACTAAGCACTCATAAGGCCAAATCCAAACTTAGCATTTAAACCATATTCGCATGGCTAAAAGTTTACATATTAAAGTTCAAACAAAACATAATAGCCTATACATGCCGAAATGTTCTCTTAGACCAATTAAGAAGAGGGTACCAAAAAGTTGCAAGCTGGTGTGATGACTTCGACGATGGTCTCGAGCATACAAAATGGGTCAAGAAACCTAAGTAAGTAACAACCAAACACACCAAATGAGTATGTAACTCAGTAAGTCATAAGCCTTACATACCGTCCATTTATAAAAGATCATAAGAGAAAGTAAATAATGCAAAATCAGCTACTCCAACCATACCGAACTATGCTATGATTTCTTAGAATTTCGATTCAATATCATGCCAAGTCCTACAATCAAATCAAATACCAAAACAACCCAATTGATTTAGACCCGATTCCTCAAAGCATGGAATCATGATGCACTAGATAAATTTATACCTACTCAGCACATGTCTCAAGTTCGATATTTTAGTTACTAGTTCTACCACTTCGTTCTTTCATGCACATTTTATATTATCAACCGAATTTGCACACATAGTGCTCGTCACACTCGCACACATAGTGCCATAGTAAACCGCACACTCAGTGCATTGGATTTTCTCTCATGCTTCAACATCCAAATCGGCTCACATAGTGCCACTTAATTCCACACACATAGTGCCATATGTTAACTCATTATGATAAGGCAATTTACTTAATTCAAATAGCACATATGGGCACATTAATAAATAGGAAAATAACTCCAAAGAATACTCATCAAAAGGAATTCTTTTATGATTCACTAGTATTATTTATATACAAACTAATCAACCTTACAAAAATGCTTAAGGACTTACCTTGTGTTGGGTAAAACGGTTCCAACTCGGCTACTCGATGTTCTTCGCTTTGCCCTTGCTTGATTCCCCTCCTTTAACTTCTTGAGCTTAATCGAATAAGTTAAACTAGTTTAACCGTCTTGCTAAATATTTATATCAAGATATTAATGATTTCATATCATAAGAAACACATGGTAAATTTTTATCTTTCTACCTTATGCTTTTGAGCCATTCGGCTAATAACCATATAATATCACCTTACTATCAATAATCCAATTACACATACATATATACATATTTGTATATTAGGCAACCACCCTTACTAATTACTCATTTTAGTCGATTTTATACAATCAAAGGTAATATCACAAATGGGCATACTTATATAGCCGAATGTGCAAAAATTAGATTTAACATCACCTATACACTTAATTAGATGGCCGAATACATATACTATCAATTAATATCATATTTATTCTTTTAAACACATAGTTTCCTCTCATGAACACTTGACCGAATTTTTCCTAATCTAGCATAGCTTCACATCTATTTGTAACATCATATAAATCCACATATAACTACATTTCTACCTAAATTTTCTTTCACCTTTCTACTATTTCCATTCACAACATCAAAAGCACCATACTCTTAGCATTTACCTCTCCCTAACCGTATGCCATTTAATTACCTATTTCGGTAGAAAATTAACATATGGGATATAATAAGACATTGGCTACTACTAGATTCTCACAAAAATTTTAACAAAACTAACATGAATCCTACCTTAATCAACCCCTTAGGATGGCCGAATGTCTTAGAACATTTCTCCCTTCTTTCTCCTAGCTCACGACACTTGAAAAAGAAAGAGGATGAAGACTTTCTCTTGCTTTCTTATTTTATTCATCTTTCCTTTCTTTAATTTATTTTAACCATTTACTAATAAAAGCATTACATTAAAAATTCAACTTAATGGAAGAACCATCCTTGCTTGGCCGGCCACTACTTGAATTTTGGGCAATTTGACATGCAAACCCAAGTTTTCTCACCTTGTTGTTATTTGATCCTTACAATTTACCTATCATCTTTTCTAAGTTTCTCAACTAAGTCCTTTCAAGAAAATTCACATTCCTAAGAATAAATTAAAACATTAATTTTCCATACACACACTATTACACATCAAATATATGCAATTAAAATTAAAGTAAATTTTTATGACTCGATTTTGTGGTCCCGAAACCACATTCTGACGAGGGTCAAATTAGGTCTGTCACAACTCTCCCCCACTTAAAAATTTTCGTCCCCGAAAATCTTACCAGCGAATAAATTCGGATAACGTTCTTTCATAGATTCCTCGAGCTCCCAAGTAGCTTCTTCAACCCTATGCTTAAGCCACATTATTTTCACTAATGAGATTTTTTTATTTCGTAATTCTTTTACTTCACATGCTAAAATGCGAATCGGTTCTTCTTCGTAACTCAAATTAGATTGAATCTTGATCTTAGATAGAGCAATTATGTGCGATGGATCGGACCTATATCGTCGAAGCATTGAGACATGAAAGACGATGTAAATCTTTTCAAGCTCAGGGGGCAAAATTAATCGGTATGCGACTGGCCCAACTCGTTCAGATATTTCATATGGCCCGATGAACCTCGGACTCAATTTGCCCTTACGGCCAAATCTCAGCACCTTTTTCCAGGGTGAGACTTTAAGAAACACTTTGTCTCCAACCTGATATTCAATGTCTTTTCTTTTTAAATCTGCATACGACTTCTGACGATCCGAAGCGGCTTTCAAACTTTCACGAATTACTTGAACTTTCTGCTCAGCATCCCTAATCAAATCAACCCCGAAGATTTTACTTTCACTAAGTTCGGTCCAAAACAATGGTGTACGGCATTTACGACCACACAAAGCCTCGTAAGGTGCCATCTTAATGCTTGATTGAAAACTATTGTTGTAAGCGAATTCAATCAAAGGTAAATACCATTCCCATGAGCCAGTAAACCCAAGGATGCAACATCTCAACATATCCTCGAGTATCTGAATTACCCGTTCGGATTGACCATCGGTCTGGGGATGAAAAGCGGTGCTAAATGCAACCTGGTACCCAATGCTTCTTACAATTTTAACCAAAATCGCGATGTAAATCTCGGATCTCTATCCGACACAATAGAAATAGGTACTCCATGTAACCTTACAATCTGAGAAACATACATTTCAGCTAGCTTGTCAAGGGAATAATCCGTACGTACAGGAATGAAATGAGCCGATTTTGTCAGTCTATCAACAACCACCCAGATCGCATCTTTCTTACTTGACGACAATGGCAACCCAGATACAAAATCCATCGTGACTCGATCCCATTTCCATTCGGGTATCATAATCGGCTGAAGTAACCCTGAAGGCACTTGATGTTCCGCTTTCACTTGTTGACATATCAAACACTTCGAAACAAAGTCAGAAATGTCTCGTTTCATACCAGGCCACAAAAACTGACGTTTTAGATCGTTGTACATTTTTGTACTACCCGGGTGGATTGACATGCAGCTACTATGAGCCTCGTTTAAAATCAAAGAAATAAGTTTTGAATTTCTTGGAACACACAGTCGACTTCTGAACCTCAAACAATCGTCATCATCAATTTTAAACTCTGATTCAACATTTGAAACACATTCAACTCGTCTAGCAACCAATTCATCGTCAACTTTCTGGGATTCACGTAATTGATGAATTAATAATGGTTTGGCCTTTAATTCTGCTACCAACACATTATCGGGTGAAACGGACAGGTGTACATTCATTACTCACAAAATAAACAGTGATTTACGACTTAAGGCATTGGAAACCACGTTAGCCTTTCTCGGGTGATAGTCGATGACAAGCTCATAATCTTTCAACAACTCGAGCCAACGTCTTTGCCGCAGATTCAAATCTCTTTGAGTCATCAAGTATTTGAGGCTTTTATGATCCGAATATATATGACACCTCTCTCCAAACAAGTAGTGTCGCCAAATTTTCAAAGCGAACACAATGGCAGCTAATTCAAGATCATGGGTTGGATAGTTTTTCTCATGTGGTTTCAATTGTCTCAACGCGTAAGCTACTACTCGGCCTTCTTGCATCAACACACAACCTAGCCCAATCAAAGATGCATCACTGTAAATGACAAACTTTTTACCGGATTCAGGCTGTACAAGCACTGGAGCTTCAGTCAAATAAGTTTTCAACTGATCAAAACTTTTCTGACATTTTTCTGACCATTCAAACCTAACATCTTTCTGAAGTAGTCTCGTTATTGGTGTGGCTATCATCGAGAAACCCTTTACAAACCGTCTATAGTAACCAGCAAGCCCCAAAAAGTTTCGAACTTCAGTAACATTTCTCGGGGGTTTCCAATCAAGTATGGCTGAAATTTTGCTCGGCTGAACTCGAATTCCCGATGCAGATACTACATGCCCTAAAAAGCTAACTTCTCTCAACCAGAACTCACATTTACTGAACTTAGCATACAACTGCTTATCCCGTAAAATCTGTAACACTAATCTCAGGTGCTCAGCGTGTGCAGTTTCATCATGTGAATAAATCAAGATGTCATCTATAAACACAACTACAAACCTGTCCAAATACTGCCTGAAAATTCAGTTCATCAAATCCATAAATACCGTAGGGGCATTAGTGAGCCCAAACGGCATCACTAAAAACTCGTAGTGACCGTATCTCGCCCTAAAAGCAGTTTTAGGTATATCTGAGTCTCGAACTCGCAGCTGATAATAACCCGATCTCAAATCTATCTTTGAAAACACTGAGGCTCCCTTCAATTGCTCAAACAAATCATCAATACGCGGTAACGGATATTTATTCTTTATTGTCACTTTATTCAACTGACGATAGTCGATGCACAACCTCATGGTTCCATCCTTCTTTTTCACAAACAATACTGGTGCACCCCATGGTGAAAAACTCGGTCGAGCGAAACCTCTATCTGTCAACTCTTGCAACTGTGCTTTCAATTCCTTTAATTCAGTTGGTGCCATACGGTACGGCGCTATCGAAATTGGTGTAGTCCCAGGTACAAGTTTGATGCCAAATTCTATTTCTCGAACGGGTGGTAATCCCGGTAACTCCTCAGGAAAAACATCTGGATACTCACGAACCACCAGTACTATTTCAAGTTTCTTTTCCGTCTCTTTGTGATCAAGTACGTACGCAAGATATGCTGCACTCCCCTTTCTCATATATCTCTGAGCGATCATCGAGGATATTATTTCTGGCACTTCGTTCAAGTCAGTAGACTCAACTCAGACTATCTCATTATTTGCACACCTCAAATCAATGGTCTTTCTTTTGCAATTCACCACTGCATCATGCACGGTCAACCAATCCATACCGAGAATAACATCAAATTCATCAAACAGTAAAAGCATCAAATCAGCCAGAAAGCAGGAATCTCAGATTATCAGAGGACATTTCTTACACACTTTGTCAACAAGTACATATCGACCCAAGGGATTTGACACTCGAATTACGAACTCAGCAGACTCAACTGGTAGAGTCTTACTGGATGCTAAAGTCTCACATACATATGAATGAGTAGAGCTAGGGTCAATCAATGCAATCACATTAGTATTAAAGAGAGTGAAAGTACCAGTGATAACATTAGGGGAGGATGCCTCCTCTCGTGCGCGGATGGCATAAGCTCTAGCAGGAGCACGAGTCTCAGATCGAACAGCCGTATCAGAAGTCCCTCTCTGACTACCACCCCTGCCTCCTGAAATTCTCGGTGGTCTACCTCTAGTCGTTGTTCCACTAGGTCTTGCACCTTGCATCTTATTTTTCTCATCGAGTTCCGTGCAATCTCTAATGAAGTGATCCTTCAAACCGCATCTGTAACAGGCCCTGTTAGTAGCTTACCCCAACATTCACCTACGTGTCGTCTTCCACATTGTGGACATTCAGGTTTTTCTTGGCGATTGTTACCCACACTAGCAACCGAAGTAGCTCAAGAGTCCGTTGAGGGTCGCTCTTTAATAGAAATCCCTGCAGTCGTCTTCGATTTATTAGTATCTTCCCTGAACTTCTTTATAGCCGAGAATGAAGTTTTACCCGCCAATCTTTTAAGTAAGTCTCTAGCTTCAAATTCAGCCTTCTTTTTCTCTTTTCCAAGTTGTTCTGCCTTGCAAGCTCATTCAACTAGTGTTACAAATTCTTTTATCTCTAAAATACCCACTAGTAGCTTTAAATCTTCATTCAATCCTTCTTCGAATCTTTTACACATGGCGACTTCATTAGCTACACACTTCCGAGCATATCGACTGAGTCTTACAAACTCACGTTCGTATTTAGATACTGTCAAATGACCTTGTTTGAGCTCCAGGAATTCTTTACGCTTTTGATCCATGAATCGTTGACTAATATACTTCTTTCGAAATTCCGTCTGGAAGAAATCCCAAGTAACTCGTTCCTTCGGGACTATAGTAATCAAGGTTCTCCACCAATAGTAGGCTGAGTCTCGTAACAAAAATATGGCACACTTTAAACACTCATCAGGTGTGCAAGACAGCTCATCAAAAACCCGGATGGTGTTATCAAGCCAAAACTCGGCCCTTTTAGCATCATCAGTAGCTATGGTTCGGAATTCCTCGGCCCCGCGCTTCCTAATCAAATCCACAGGAGGTTTACTCGGCCTTACAGGATCAGTATCTGGTGGTATTATAGGCACCTGAGGCGAATTATTTAAATTCAGAAATGGTTGAGTAGCCGGGTTAGTTCGGGCATATTGTGCGACCCACTCATTCATCATGGTAAAGAAGGCTTGTTTTGCCCCACCATCTTGATTATTCGCGGATGATTGAGGTTCAACAGGCGGTGTCCCTTGCGCAGGAGCAGCCGCTACACTTTCAACGTCATCTACTAAGGTTCTCTCTAGATTGGGTTCCATTTACTAATCAAAACAATAATTTCGACCATCAGAAGTCATCACACTATCAAATACTAACATTAAGGCATGTATAGCTAGACTCATACGCGCTATGGTAGTCCTAAAACCGACTAAACCATAGCTCTGATACCAATAAAATGTAACACCCCGTACCCGAGGCCGTTGCCGGAGTCGAACACAAGGTGTTAACAGGCTTAATTCATTTTAAAATTTTTTAGACAAGCTAGCTACTTGCATCACAGTCGCTTTAAAAATCATATCTCGAGTTATGAAACTCGAAATCCAATTCCGTAAATTTATCCTGAAACTAGACTCATATATTTATCTAGTAAAAATTTTTGTAGAATTTTTGGTTAGGGAAATTAGTACAGTTTATTAGTTAAAGTCTCCCCTGTATCAGGGTTTGACTACTCTGACCTCTATGCATTACGAATTAGATATCTACATGTACAGGTCTTAAATGCCTATGCTGTTTGTCTCTAATAAAACTAGACTCAATAATAAATCTTTACATATAAAGCATGACTTCTAATTATTTTTGTAAAATTTATGGTGAATTTCCAAAGTCAGAACAGGGTATCTTGAAATCGCTCTGGCCTTGTTTCACAAAAATTTAAACATCTCATAAACTATAGCTCATATACCTGTTTGGCTTCTTCCATATGAAAATAGACTCATCAAGCTTCGATTCCATAATTTATTCATTATTTAATTCCATTTCTAATATTTTTAGTGATTTTTCAAATTCACATCACTACTGCTGTTTGAATCTATTTTATGGTAAAATTTACCTATTTCAAGGTTTCCATGGATTAGCTAGTAATTTGGCATACATAACACCGAAAATGATCTTGATTAGCCATTCCAATGGCTAGTCATTACCAAGAATTTCCATACTACTCAATAACCATATCATAAGTGTAACACCAAAAATGATCAGCCATGGCATACGGCATAATAATCAAATAGACTTAGACTATTACTCAATCAAAACCGAATTATCAAGGCCAAACTTATTGAACCTTATAACTAAGCACTCATCAGGCCAAATCCAAACTTAGCATTTAAACCATATTCACATGGCTAAAAGTTTACATATTAAAGTTCAAACAAAACATAATAGCCTATACATGCCGAAATGTTCTCTTAGACCAACTAAGAAGAGGGTACCAAAAAGTTGCAAACTGATGTGATGACTTCGACGATGGTCCCGAGCACACAAAATGGGTCAAGAAACCTAAATAAGTAACAAACAAACACACCAAATGAGTATGTAATTCAGTAAGTCATAAGCCTTACATACCGTCCATTTATAAAAGATCATAAGAGAAAGTAAATAATGCAAAATCAGCTACTCCAACCATACCGAACTATGCTATGATTTCTTAGAATTTCGATTCAATCTCATGCCAAGTCCTACAATCAAATCAAATACCAAAACAACCCAATTGATTTAGACCCGATTCCTCAAAGCATGGAATCATGATGCACTAGATAAATTTATACCTACTCAGCACATGTCTCAAGTTCGATATTTTAGTTACTAGTTCTACCACTTCGTTCTTTCATGCACATTTTATTTTATCAACCGAATTTGCACACATAGTGCTCGTCACACTCGCACACATAGTGCCATAGTAAACCGCACACTCAGTGCATTGGATTTTCTCTCATGCTTCAACATCCAAATCGGCTCACATAGTGCCACTTAATTCCGCACACATAGTGCCATATGTTAACTCATTATGATAAGGCAATTTACTTAATTCAAGTAGCACATATGGTCACATTAATAAATAGGAAAATAACTCCAAAAGAATACTCATCAAAAGGAATCCTTTTATGATTCACTAGTATTATTTTTATACAAACTAATCAACCTTACAAAAATGCTTAAGGACTTACCTTGTGTTGGGTAAAACGGTTCCAACTCGGCTACTCGATGTTCTTTGCTTTGCCCTTGCTTGATTCCCCTCCTTTAACTTCTTGAGCTTAATCAAATAAGTTAAACTAGTTTAACCGTTTTGCTAAATATTTATATCAAGATATTAATGATTCCATATCATAAGAAACACATGGTAAATTTTTATCTTTCTACCTTATGCTTTTGAGCCATTCGGCTAATAACCATATAATATCACCTTACTATCAATAATCCAATTACACATACATATATACATATGTGTATATTAGGCAACCACCCTTACTAATTACTCATTTTAGTCGATTTTATACAGTCAAAGGTAATATCACAAATGGGCATACTTATATAGCCGAATGTGCAAAAATTAGATTTAACATCACCTATACACTTAATTAGATGGCCGAATACATATACTATCAATTAATAGCATTTTTATTCTTTTAAACACATAGTTTCCTCTCATGAACACTTGACCGAATTTTTCCTAATCTACCATAGCTTCACATCTATTTGTAACATCATCCACATATAACTACATTTCTACCTACATTTTCTTTCACCTTTCTACTATTTCCATTCACAACATCAGAAGCACCATGCTCTTAGCATTTACCTCTCCCTAACCGTATGCCATTTAATTACCCATTTAGGTAGAAAATTAACATATGGGATATAATAAGACATTGGCTACTACTAGATTTTCACAAAAATTTTTACAAAACTAACATGAATCCTACCTTAATCAACCCCTTAGGATGGCCGAATGTCTTAGAACATTTCTCCCTTCTTTCTCCTAGCTCACGGCACTTGAAAAAGAAAGAGGATGAAGACTTTCTCTTACTTTCTTATTTTATTCATCTTTCCTTTCTTTAATTTATTTTAACCATTTACTAATAAAAGCATTACATTAAAAATTCAACTTAATGGAAGAACCATCCTTGCTTGGCCAGCCACTACTTGAGTTTTGGGCAATTTCACATGCAAACCCAAGTTTCTCACCTTGTTGTTATTTGATCCTTACAATTTACCTATCATCTTTTCTAAGTTTCTCAACTAAGTCCTTTCACGGAAATTTACATTCCTAAGAATAAATTAAAACATTAATTTTCCATAGACACACTATTACACATCAAATATATGCAATTAAAATTAAAGTAAATTTTTATGACTCGGTTTTGTGGTCCTGAAACCTCATTCCGACTAGGGTCAAATTAGGTCTATCACAAGTGTAGCCGAAGCTATTACTTATCACTTGTTGCCATGGTCCAACCATAGTACTTTCCTTCAATTCATCTTGTCACTGAACTGAAATGCTCAATTTGATCATTTATTCAATTTTCATGCTTTTACATTATTCACGATTTTATCATCAATACATATGAAATAACACATCATGAAATTCATAAAATTAAAAAATAATAACTAAAATTTAGCCATATAAACTTACTAATCATACTTATTCAACCAAGCGTACATAAACACACACTTATTCAATTTTGAATAAAATTTACTTAATCAAACATGCTAGGCACATAACATCATAGACAAGCCAAACTGACACGGATAGCCTTATCATAATATAAACTTTCATTTCATTTCATTTCACCTTTTTATATTTCAACTTATGGTTATCTCATTTCGTACATTATCACATACATATCATGAACTTCTATTCATACCTTGTCAAGTTGCAACTTAACACAAACACATTTTCAATGTCTCAACACCAAATTTTCGCACTGTCAAGATTAGCTCGGCTGGAAAGCACCTCGGTCTTAACAAAATAATTTCGTTAGAGCCGAAAGATATCACACTATCACGAGTAGTAATTAGCATGCATAGCTAAACTCACATACGCTAGGTTAATCTGAGAACCGACTAAATCATTGCTCTGATACCACTAAATGTAACACCCCTTACCCGTATCCGTCGCCGGAACAGAGTACGAGGATTATCGAGGAGTACAAAACACTTACAGATAATTTAAATATATTTTCATAACAACTTGTCTCCATTTCATACTATTTCATATTTAAGCTTTACTCACCAAAGTATTTGAAATATCATCTTTATGCAAATAGCACACATGAGGTACATAATTCCATAGTTAAGAATGAACACATTTATCAAACATATTCCACATTCATATATCAATGTCTTACATTTCCATATATCAATAACCGCCATTTTTCTTGTTTTTCAAATAATTATGTGTAACCATTGATAAGTATGTAATTCACTGTTTCTTCCTGTCAATCACAATTTCAAATGACAAATTTGTGTGAATCAGCTCAACCTCATTAGGTGTTTAAATTCTGTCACTTTGATTCACATACTCATAATTTACTAACATATCCTATCAAACACAACCTCTGAATGATAAAATCACATATTTCAGCTCAATAATAATAATGATAACATTACTTACATTTATTTTTCCATATGTTACATTTACGACTTACCAACTTGTCCATCCAAGGTACAACTTACGGATTTGAGTACATCGTGATCTGAAGCCTGAAATCTTGCTGAAGCACATAAGTGCTAAATGGAAGCCCGAAGGCTAACTGAAGCACATAAGTGCTAAATGGAAGCCCAGAGGCTAACTGAAGCACATAAGTGCTAAACGAAAGCCCGAAGGCTAACTGAAGCACATAAGTGCTAAACGGAAGCCCGGAGGCTAACTGAAGCATATATGTATAGAAACTTTCAATTTCTTTCATAGAATCAAAAACTAATGAATTCAACAATAGGACCTAGTTGTAAAAGTCACAAAAACACAAAAATTTCAAGAAATAATCAAGAATTGAACTTACTTGAAGTAAAAATATGAAAACCCAGCTTAATAGAACTCTTCCATGGCGTTTTTCTGATGAGAATGCAGAAAAATAAAGAGAAATCTAGATAATTCCACTTTAGTCCTAGCTTTATTAAGTAAATTTTGTAATTTTCCAATTTTGCCCTTAATTCTCCTTATTTTCTTGCTGATTTCATGCCCTTGCCATCCAGCCCAAATAGACTTTGGGTCTATTTTCGTTTTAAACCCTCTTTCTTTTTTCAATTAAGCTATTTAATCATTTCCCACAATTTTGCATTTGATACAATTTAGTCATTTTTGTTCAATTAACTATCAGAACTTTAAAATTTCTTGACGAAACTTTAATACTAACATATTAACACTCTATAAATATTTATAAAAATATTTATGGCTCGATTTAAAATTATCGAGGTCTCGATACCTTGTTTTTGATTCTAATTATTTTAATATTTATTTTTAGTACACTATTCACTATTTCAAAACTTTTTCCTAACTTCACCTTTAATTTATACTCACTAAATTAATAATATTTCTTACTCATTTGTCGGATTTAGTGATCTCGAATCACTGTTCCGACACCACTGAAAACTAGGCTGTTACACCCCTACCATGAACCTACAATCGATATCACTCAATGATTACTCACATATATTTATCGAATACTTTACCAAAAGTTGAAGTCTCACCTTAACCTCACCTGAAACGACAAGCCTTATTAGCTTTTCCTTGATCACTAATCACTAGTACTTCCCAGATCTGCATTAACCTTTATCATTGAAAACATATTGGGTGGCTTGTATCCAGCATATGTCACCCTTTTCTACTAAAGCCTATTCGGCCAACCTTTGCCGAAGTGAAGAACACTTACCAAAATCTCACACCTAAGGCAATCGGTAGGGATCCAAAAGACTGGGATTCGATACTAGTCCTACCAAAACCAATTAGAAGAACTGAGGGACAAAGTGATCTATACTAGCAAAACTGATTGAGAGAGCAAAACACTTACACTAGAATTAGTCGAAGTAGAAAGAGTAGTGGCGGCACAAAGGATGTTCAGCTCTTTGAGACTTGTATGGTGAAAAATGTTTTTTGCCACAAAGAAAGGTAGAAATTGTTTAAAACCAGAGGTGAATCAAAAAGAAAACATTGAGTAGGGAAGAATAGAGAATCGACACCAAGAAAATGAAGGAAGAATAAGGGGTCTTTGACTTTTAGATCTTTGGAGAAAAAGGTGTTTTCTGGCAACAAGGTGAGGGAGAATTCGGTATTAGCCTAGCAACCTCACATTCGGCATCTATATATAGCCTCTAGTTGAATTTCCTATCCCCTAATCCTCAATTCGGCTCCACCTCTCTGCAGTCCTCATCTCTTAAATTTTTTCCCTGATAACCCCTTAATCCCCTCCTCAAATTTCTCCTCTTATCACTCCTTAGAGAGTTCACATTCAAAGCCACCACTGTCCATTCCTTAAGCAAAAATAAATCTTTCCTTTGAGCATGGAGGGATTCGAACCCCTTACCTCCTTACCTGCATGTGACGCCACTTGCCACTCCAGCACAAGGCTTTCTTGTGTCCAATTCTTCCTTCATTTAATTAAAAGCCAACCTACTTGCCAACATGGTTCTTTTAATAATTAAACCATAATTTCCTTCACCCCTAAGTTCGAACTCAAACCTTAACCAAGACCTACTATCACATAATTAACACTTGACTAGGAATGTTAAACATAATTTTTATCGAAATCGAAAAAAAATGAAAGTTTGGGATTTCAGGATTTTTGGGGCGTTACAGGATAGAAAAGAAAGGGGAGTAAACATTTAAGCTTAGTAAGTACACATGCAAATAATATGCAATAATAATAAACCGTAGTCATGCAAGACAAAATAACATAACAATCAAGATTATTCATCATTCAGGCATTCTAACTCGTTTATCAAATGTTCACATATATATATGAATATACTTTCTCAACACATACCATCCTTTAATAAGGCACCACCCATGAGTATAACATCCGTACCTGTACATACCCGTACCATTTCAAATAACTTTACCTTCATTGCCATGCCTATCTTGGGATTTCCATTGCATCATTCATTATAATACCTGTTGAACATTCGAAATACTATTAGATACACAAAAAATTGCACATAAGTGTCACATAAACATACGTAGCCAAAGCTACCTCATCTCATGCAACGCTCACAAATGAGCTACTCACGGGCCTGCTTATATAAGCTATCGATCAAGGTGTAACTACACGGGCTATTCACAAAAGCTGTCAGGTATCCGACCACTGAAGGATTACCTAGCCACCGGTAGGACACACAAGACCATTGCTCGTAACTCAATTGCATGTATCGCATCCATAATGAGCTCAGACCACTCAACGAGCTTGGATGCCACATATATCATGAAATCGGACCACTCAACGAGTTCGGACTTCTTAATTTCCTAGTGACATGTCACTTGTATCCTCGACTATTCCTAAGGTTCACACGAGATTTTTTTTCTCACTTGCACAAGGCATACTTTGTCGTACTTGCTCGTGATATCGTATGTAACGACCATAATATCGTTTATGCTTTAATAACAACCAATAAGCATATAACTCATACTAACAAGAAAACATTTATCACATAATATCAAAACATTAAAAACATGCTACAACACCACATTATTTGCATATGCATTTACCTCAGTACAAAAATGATGGTAATCGAGCCTAATCTTTGTATACTTTATTCTTCCCTCGATCAAGACCCAGTCACGTTTTTCTTGATCTATAATGCCAATGTTAACTTGTTTTTTAATCACATTACTCAAATCGATCCATAATTCATGCTTTGGTAAAATTACCTTTTTACCCTTATCTTTCCACTTATTTACGATTTAGTCCCTAGGCTAGTAAAATGAAATGCATGCATTTTCTTGGTTACCTAAGCCTAGCATAACCTTTACTCTGCTTATATCAGCCCATATTTTTCTTTATTTCACATTATTACTACACTCTTTTACACTTTTACAAACAAGTCCCCTTCTTAGGTGTTTTCACTAAAATTCAACTAGTAAAAGATGTTTATCATGCATCAAACATTCATATTCCTCCGTTAATCAACAAAATACATGTATGTTACACATGGGTCAAATTTAATACATGAACCATAGCTCAAAATATAGCTAGAAATTGGTAGATCATGCTTCAAAGACTTTTAAAATACAAATAACATTAAAAATGGGGCTAGGGAGCACTTACCATCAAGCTTGGAAATGTTCCCTACCTATGGATATTGAGAATTTTAGCTAGCACATGGGGAATATGGACACATTTTTGCTTGGATTTTCCCTTTTTAATCTTTTAATTACCAAATGCCCAAAATGCCCTTAGGGTTTTTCTTTCAAATTTTTCTTATGCATGTCCATTTTTGTCCAAAATTATAAAAATTGGTCAAATTTCTAATTATGACCCTCTAATTCATATTCTAAAGCAATTTCATGCTTAAAGCTTATAGAATGCCAGTTTTTCATTTTATTCAATTTGGTCCCTAAAGTTCAATTAAACATTTTATGCATAGAATTTCTTCATGAAACTTTCACACAAGCATGCATTCATATTATAGACCTCATAAAAATCATATAATAACTATTTTATCTCAAATTTGTGGTCTCGAAACCACTATTCTGACTAGGACCTAATTAGGATGTTACAACTCTCTCCCCTTTTAGGAATTTTAGTCCCCGAAAATCTTACCGGTAAAAAGGTTTGGGTACTGTTTTCTCATAGCCTCTTCGGGCTCCCATGTAGCCTCTTCAACCCCATGTCTTTGCCATAAAACTTTCAGAAGAGCAACACTTTTGTTTCTCAATTGCTTGACTTCTAGAGCCAAGATCTTAATAGCTTTCTCACCATAAGTCATATCCGATCTGATTTCAACCTCTGTCGGTACAATCACATGTGAAGGATCCGATCTATATCAGCGCAACATGGACACATGAAACACATCGTGAATCTTTTCTAACTCAGTCGGTGAAGCCAATCGATAAGCAATAGGCCCTATCCTTTCGGCAATTTCATACGGTCCTATAAAATGAGGACTCAACTTGCCTTTTCTACTGAATCTCAAAACCTTCTTCCATGGAGATACTTTCAAGAATACCTTATCACCGACTTGATACTTAATCTCTTTCCTTTTTAATCTATATACGACTTTTTTCTATCCGAGGTCGCTTTCAAATAGTCACGAATTACTTTCACCTTTTCTTCAATTTCCTTAACTAATTCGATTCCATGAATCTTATTCTCCTTAAGCTCGGTCTAATACAACGGTGTACGACATTTACGTCCACACAATGCCTCATAAGGTGCCATCTTCAAGCTCGACTGATAACTATTGTTGTAGGCAAATTCGACTATAGGTAGGTAATTTTCCCAACTACCTTAGAATTCAAGAATACAACATCTGAGCATATCTTCAAGTATCTAAATTAGTCTCTCGGATTGTCCATCAGTCTGTGGATAAAAATCGGTACTAAAATTCAGCTTGTACCTAATGCTTCTTATAATTTCTTCCAAAATCGTGAAATGAACCTCGGATCTCTATCCAAAATAATCTATAAAGGTACTCCAAGAAGTCTCACAATCTCGAAAATATACAATTCGGCTAATTTATCAAGTGAATAATCAACGCGTACCAGTATAAAATGAGCAGATTTAGTTAATCTGTCAACCACAAGCCATACAACATCTTTCTTCCTTGGTGTCAACGGCAAGCCTGTCACAAAGTCCACAGTAATTTGTCTCATTTCCATTCGGGAACTAAAATAGGCTGAAGTAAACCTGAAGGTACCTCTGCTGACATTTTTCTGACCATTCAAACTTAACATCTTTTCGAAGTAATCTCGTCATAGGAGTGGCTATCATAGAGAACCCTTTCACAAACCGTCTGTAATAACAGAAAAACCTAAAAAGCTTCTAACTTCAATTATATTCTTTGGCGGCATCCAGTCAACAATAGCAGAAATCTTACTGATATCAACTCGTATACCATCTCCTAAAATAATGTGGCCTTAATATCCAACCTCTCGAAGCCAAAACTCGCTTTTACAAAACTTAGCATATAACTGTTTATTCCTCAAAGCTTGTGATTGCATGATATTCGTAATAGGTTTTAAAGATTTATAAATGAAACGTTCTTGAGACTAACTTATTATCACGATTAAGGCAAGTGTACCTATCGAACAATAGTATAGTTCAGCAAGACCAGATTGTCGAACCCAAAGAACTACTAGTACTAGTATTTACTTCCTTTTTATTATCTAGCCTAAAAATTAAGAAGTTTGGTTATCTAAACTAATTACTAACTAAGAATGCACAGAAAGAAAACTTGGGAAAATACTTATGGGAAAATTTGATTGATTGAGACAATTCCTAAGGAAAAATCCACCTAGACTTCACTTGTTATTTGACTCTAAATCAGACGATTTATTCATTTAACTCGATCCGTAGAAATCCTTAGGTTATATTATTATCTCTCTCAAGACTAATAGGGTCTAACCCTAGGTTGATTAATTGAAATATCTTTCTAATTAACACCTTCGAATTGTATTAACTAGATCTATGAATTCCCTTATTAGGTTCCACCCTAATCCGGTAAAATCTTGTCACCCTATCTCTAGGCGCGCAATCAAATCCACTTAATTATGAAAAATTTACTCTAAGACAGGGTCTATTCCTCCTCTGAATAAGAACTTAACTTGAATCAATATCCTGAAATATCAAAACAAGAATTAAGAACACATTATTAAGAACAAGTCAAATATTTATCATATAATTCAGATAATAATAACAAGATCCGTCTTAGGTTTCATTCCCCTTAGGTATTTAGGGGGTTTAGTTCATACTTATGAAAGAAAACATCTCAAAATCATAAAGATAACAAAACATAAGAAAGCCCAAAACTCTTGAAGGAACTTGAAGGGAGATCTTCAGTCTTAATGATGGATCCCGCTGCTTAGATGGATCAATTGGCTTTCTTTGAGTGATTCCTTGCTTCCTACTTGTGTCTCCCCTTCTAAGTGCCTTCTCCGGTGTTTAAATAGGCTTTAGAATGCCTAAGAGCCCTCGAAATTAGACTTTTCTGAATTGGACTAAACTTGGGCTCAGCAGGGACATGCCCGTGTGACACGCCCGTATGCGATCACTTAAGGCTGTGGTCAAGGCTGTTAACTGGGCATGGGCGTGTGATCTACCCGTGTAAGTTGTGTTTTGATCTTACCAAAGGGACACGGCTGTGTGACACGCCCGTGTGAAGAAGTCAAGGCCGTATTGATTTCTTACGTGGGTCTATTTTCTCCATTTTCAGCCTATTTCTTGCCCTTTTTACTCTCTTATGCTCACCTAAGTATAAAACATAAATCAAGGGATTAGGAGCATCGAATTCACCAATTCTAAGGAGAAACCATCCATAAATGTGCTAAGCATGGGATAAAATATGTATAAATTATGGTTTATCAGTCTGTAACACTGTTCTCAAGTGCTCAGCATGTTCTTCATTGTCACTAATACTGACGCAGTCATAATGAAAGTGAGCATGAAGGAAATAATAGATGCTCTAAAGGCTCAAGATCTCACAAAAATTATGGCTTTTTGATGTTTAAACTTGTGAATTCCAACTCAAGAGAATACGTAAACTTAGGGAAACAACCTAAAAGTTTTTAATTCTTTAAAAATCAACTTATCATGCTTGATTTCCTAATGTCTTAAAGTTTAAACAATCAATGCATAATTGCCTATGTTTTAATTAAAGACATATCAATAAAAATCATAAATTAATTAAAATTCATTCTAATAGTGATATGGGTCATCAGAAACGCTATTAATTTTAAATGTGTCACATATGCCAAAAAGTTTACCAAGTGAGTGTTGGGATCCTCGTCTTGCAAAACTTCAAACTGAACAAACTGTTGTATCATTTGAATTGTGTTAGGTTTCAGTTCAAAAGTATTTGCATCTACAGCAGGTCTAACTATGCTCGATTCAGTTCCTGTTAAAGAAGGTTCAGCGTAATCATCATAGTGCACGGAGCAGGATTCTGATTAATAGCAATCGTAGGAGGTAGCAGATTTTCTTGGTTTTCAGCCATCTCCTCAGTTGTGGTTGAAATATAGTCCTCTTGCTCTTCCTCTGTGTATCGTAAGCTTCGCCTTATTTCTCTTCGATTTCTATGAACTGTCTCATCGATCTCATAGTCAAAAAGTAGTGGTCTTGACGAGTTTCTTCTGGTCATAAAGTAGAAAAACCTGTCAGAAGAAAATAAATAAAGAATTAGAAAAGAACATAAAAATTTAAATTGCAATAAAAGTAAAATGGCTAAAGTAATAAAAATCGAGTGTTCCTAATATCCTAGTTGCCCGGAAACGGTGCCAAAAACTTGATTGCGTGATATTCGTAATAGGTTTTAAAGATTTATAAATGAAACATTCTTGAGACTAACTTATTATCACGATTAAGTTAAGTGTACCTATCGAACAGTAGTATAGTTCAGCAAAACCAGATTGTCGAACCCAAATGAACAACTAATACTAGTATTTACTTCCTTTTTATTATCTAGCCTAAAAATTAAGAGGTTTGGTTATCTAAACTAATTACTAACTAAGAATGCATAGAAAGAAAACTTGCGAAAATACTTATGGGAAAATTTGATTGATTGAGACAATACCTAAGGAAATATCCACCTAGACTTCACTTGTTATTTGACTCTGAATCAGACAATTTATTCATTTGACTTAATCCGTAGAAATCCCTAAGTTATATTATTATCTCTCTCGAAACTAATAAGGTCTAACCCTAGGTTGAATAATTGAAATCTCTTTCTAATTAACACCCTAGAATTGCATTAACTCGATCTATGGATTCTCTTATTAGGTTTCACCCTAATTCGGCAAAATCTTGTCACCCTATCTCTAGGCGCGCAATCAACTCCGCTTAATTATGACAAATTTACTCTTAGACAGGGTCTATTCCTCTCTGAATAAGAGCTTAACTTGAATCAATATCCTAGAAAATCAAAACAAGAATTAAGAACACATAATTAAGAACAAGTCAAATATTTATCGTACAATTCAGATAATAATACCAAGATCCGTCTTAGGTTTCATTCCCCTTAGGTATTTAGGGGGTTTAGTTCATACTTATGAAAGAAAACATCTCAAAAGCATAAAGATAACAAAACATAAGAAAAGACAAAACTCCTGAAGGAACTTGAAGGGAGATCTTCAGTCTTGATGATGAATCCCGCTTCTGAGATGGATCAATCGGCTTTCCTTGAGTGATTCCTTGCTTCCTACTTTGTGTCTCCCCTTCTAAGTGCCTCCTCCAGTGTTTAAATAGGCTTTAGAATGCCTAAGAGCCATCAAAATTGGACTTTTCCGAATTGGACTAAACTTGGGCTCGACAGGGGCACGCCTATGTGACACGCCCGTATGCGATTGCTTAAGGCTGTGGTCAAGGCTGTTAAATGGGCACGGGCATGTGATCTACCCGTGTAAATCGTTCTTTGACCTTGCCAAAGGGACACGGCCGTGTGAAGAAGTCTAGGCCGTGTTGATTTCCTACTTGGGTCCATTTTCTCCGTTTTCGGCCCGTTTCTCACCCTTTTTACTCTCCTATGCTCACCTAAGTATAAAACATGAAATTAAAGGAATAGGAGCATCGAATTCACCAATTCTAAGGAGAAACCATCCATAAATGCGCCAAGCATGGGATAAAAATATGTATAAATTTTGGTTTATTAGTCTGTAACACTGTTCTCAAGCACTCGGCATGTTCTACCTCATCTTTAGAATAAATCAGAATGTCATCGATGAATCCCACAACAAACTTATCCAAATATGGCCAAAAGATTCAGTTCATTAAATCCATAAACATGGTAGGAGCATTCATTAACCCAAATGGCATAACAAGAAACTCATAGTGGCCATACCTCGTTCTAAACGTAGTCTTAGGCACATCTAACTCCTTAACTCGTAACTGGTAGTATCTGGACCTCAAGTCTATCTTGGAAAACCATGTCGCTCTTTTCATCTGGTCAAACAAATCTTCAATCCTTGGGAGAGGATACTTTTTTTTATTGTCACCTTATTGAGTTGCCGGTAGTCAATGCATAATTTCATGGAACTGTCCTTCTTTTTCATGAATAACACGGGAGCACCCCATTGCGAAAAGCTTGGTCTAACAATACCTTTGTCCGTCAACTCTTACAGCTGTGACTTCAACTCTTTCAGCTCAGTCGGTGCCATCTTATACGGAGTAATAGAGATAGGTGCGGTCCCTGGCATTAGCTCAATACCGAATTCAACCTCTCTTATTGGAGGCAAACATGGAAATTCCTCTGGGAATACATCGCATACTCATATACAAATGTCACTGATTTGATTTTTAACTCAGATTCCTTTGTATTCAATATGTAAGCGAAATAAGCTTCATACCCTTTTCTCATACACTTTTGAGCAGTCATTGAAGAAATTACCATTGGCGACTTATATGCATCATCTGATTCAACCCGAAGAATCTCACCATTTTCACATTTCAATTCCATAACTTTCTGTCTACAATTCACTATAGCATCATGTATTGTCAACCAATCCATACCCAGTAAGACATCAAATTCGTCGAACGGCAACAACATTAAGTCAGCCGAAAAACAATGACCTTTAACCATCAAAGGGCATTTCTTATATACCTTATCAACTATAACATGCTTTCCTAATGGGTTAGACACCTTAATTATAAATTCTGTAGACTCAATAGGTATATTCATACTAGATGCCAATTTCATACACACAAATGAATAAGTGGAGCCAGGGTCTATCAAAGTAATAACATTAGTATCATAGAGAGAAAAATTACTAGTGATCACATCAGGAGAAGTTGCGTCTACGTGCGCATATGGCATAGGCTCTAGCCAAAGCCCTAGCTTTAGATCTCACTACTGTATCTCATGTCACATTCTTACTACTAGACCCATTTTCGGCATTTCTCGAAGGTCTTCCCTTAGAAGCTGCACCACTCGGTCTTGGGCTCTGAAATCTTTCTCTCCATTATCTTGGGACAATCCTTAATAAAGTGGTCTAGAGAACCACATCTAAAACAAGATCCTTCACTTACCCTGCAGTTGCCAGAATGACGTCTACCACATTGCCAAAATTCAGCCTTGAAAGGTCTAGCAATACCCACACTTGCCACAGACGTATCCTGGGATCTAAAACCTAAATTCTGCTTCCTACGATTCCCGTATGAGTGTCTAGTCGACACATGTGAACAGGAGTACATCTCTCTAAGTTTCTTAGACTGAGATGGCAATGACTTACTCTGATATCTCTTTCTAGTGTCTCTAGCCTTAGACTCGGCTTTCTTTTTTTCTTTAACCAATTCTTCGGCTTTATAAGTCGGCTCAACGAGTACCACAAATTCTTTCAACTCAAGAATACCCACTAACATATTAATATCCTCATTAAGTCCATCTTCAAATCTTCTGCACATCTTAGCTTTGAAGGGTACACACTCCCAAGCATATTTGCTGAGTCTAACAAATTTTCTCTCATATTCACAAACTGTCATACGACCCTGTTTCAAATCCAAAAATTCCTTATGCTTCTGATAGATGAACTTTTCACTAATGTATTTCTTTCAGAATTCCTCTTGAAAGAATTCCCAAGTAACCCTCTCCGATGGTACCACAAATAACAGCGTTCTCCACCAATGATATGCCGCATCTCTCAACAAAAATATGACACATTTTAAGCACTCCTCAAGTGTACATGATACTTCATCAAATACCCGTATCGAGTTCTCTAACCAGAAATCTGCTCTCTCAAGGTCATCATTAGCATTTGCCCTAAATTCCTCGGCACTTTGCTTCTAAATTTTATCAACTAGTGTTCTAGAGAATCTCATAAAATCTATACCTTGAGGCATCACGGGTGCGGGTTGAGGATTTGGGGGAGTTGATGGAGGTTGAGTGTTCGAGTTCGTTCGAACGAACTCTATATACCATGCATTCATCTTGTGGAGAAAGGCCTTTCTGCCTCCTTCTCCTCTACTGATAGTTTCGGGCCTACTCTCGGATGACACCCTTCCTTCAGCTGGAGTAGACGCGTTACTTTCTACATCATCCGCCACTACTCTGTCGGGATCCATTTGCTATATGAAAACACATTTTTAATATTGTCAGGAGTCGCCACACTATCAGTATATATATATGTATGGCATGTATGGCTAGACTCAATATGCTAGGTTATCCGAGAATCGACTAAACCATAGCTCTGATACCACTAAATGTAACACCCCTAACCCATTTCTGACGCCAGGACAGGGTATGAGGCGTTACTAAACTTGTACTCATACATTCATGCAAAAGACAGCTATAAAATTTTTCTTTAAAACAACTTCATTCATACATACACAAATTATCCCTACTATGGGCCTACGAGGCCCGAAACAACCATCGAAGACGATTCGGGACTAAATTGAAGACTTAAGAAAAGTTTGGGCAATTTTCCCTAATACAGAGTCACACGCCCATGTGAGACAGGGGACACTCCCGTGTCCTCTGATACGCCCGTGTCCTCCGGCCGTATAACTCTCTGACTATGACATCGCACCAATTTAGGGTCACACGGCCATATCACACGCCCGTGTGGCCAGACCGTGTGATCAGTTAAAATTAAATGAATTTATCATAAACAGGTACAGACTTCACATGGCTAGAGTACAAGCCCTTGTAGATAGGTCGTGTCCCTCATACGGCCAAGACACACGCCCATGTCTTAGCCCATGTGTTTACTATTAAGCATACTGACTTGTAAAATTAGGGTGCAGGGGACACACGGCCTAGACACATGCTTGTGTGTCTACTCATGTGGACAACTTGAAGGCTATTTTCCAAGCCAATTGCACCTTTAATCACTCATGCACTTAAACATAATTCATAGCATACAACATGACATACTTAGACACTCTATATTTAACACCATAACACTTTCACATCTCTATAATATCATCCTATGGCACATTCCCTTGATCACACCACTTGGAAGCATTTTATACAACTTCATGCAAATCAATTTAATTATCCAAATTTCAAGTTGCACATTTATACCTATTATCATCTTAAATTATTAAACTATTCCTTATTTCCAAGTATTAATCCATACATCTACATACATCCACCAAGCAATTGTTTTCGACGTCATCCAGACAATATCTCATCATATATTCATCACTCAACCACGTAGCACATCAACAAGGCATCAACACATGCATGCATGAACAATTAGATATTACAACCCAAAAATCAATCATGAGCCACATCACATGGGTATATTACAAAATGAATCATCAACATTATAGGCCTTCACAATTTGGCCAAATAGCATGATACATATCACAAAACGACCAAGTCCCTTATACATGCCATACTCAAAATAACAAATTCACTATACCCAATATTCTTTTCATAGTGTGATCGAATGCTCCCACAACTTCCGATCCCTAAGCTAGCTTGGCCGAACTATAAAGGATGGAAAAGAAAGGAAGTAAGAATTTAACCTTAGTAAGTACACATGCAAATAATATGCATTAATAATTAACCATAATCATGCAAGACAAAATAACATAACCATCAAGATTATTCATCATTTAGGCATTCTAACTCGTTTATCAAATGTTCATATATATATATATGAATATACTTTCTTGTAACATATCATCCTTTAACAAGGAATAACCTATGAGTATAACTTATGTACCTATACATACCTGTAGCATATCAAATAACTTTACCTGCATTGCCATGCCCATCTCGGGACTTTCATCGCATCATTCATTATAATACCCTTTGAACATTCAGAATACTATTGGATACACGAAAAATTGCACATAAGTGCCACATAAACATACGTACCGAAAGCTATCTCATCTCATGCAATGCTCACAAATGAGGTACTTACAGGCTTGTTCATATAAGATATCAATCAAGGTGTAGCTACACGGGCTGCTCACAAAAGCTGTCAAATATCCGACCACTAAAGGATTACCTAGCCACCTGTAGGACACACAAGACCATTGCCCGGAACTCAATCACATGTATCGCATCTATTATGAACTTGAACCACTCAACGAGCTCAGATGCTCGCATCCATAATGAGCTCAGACCACTCAACGAGCTCGGATGCCACATATATCACGAACCTGGACCACTCAATGAGTTTTTTTCCTCACTTGCACAAGGCATACTTTGTCGTACTTGCTCGTGATATCGTATGTAACGACCATAATATCTTTTATGCTTTCATAGCAACCAAAAAGCATATAACTCATACTAACAAGAAAACATTTATTGTAACACCCCGAACCCGAAACCGACACCGGAGTCGAACACGAGGTGTTAACTGACTTTAACCCCTTATAAAATTTATTTTCCAGACACTGCCCAATCTGTCTACTAGTCGTTTTAAAAATCATATCTTGAGTATCGTAACTTGAAAATCAGTTTTGTGATTTTTCCCAGAAACTAGACTCATGTGCCCATCTATGTATTTTTTTCTAGAATTTTTGGTTGGGCCAATTAGTACAGTTTATTAGTCAAAGTCTCCCATGTTGCAGGGGTCGACTACACTGACCTTTGCCCATTACGACTTGGATATCTCCCTGCACGGGGCTTCAATACTGATGCCGTTTGTTTCTATGAAAACTAGACTCAGAGAGAAATCTGTACATATATGGTACGACCCCTAATTATCTCTTGTTAATTTATAATGAATTTCCAAAGTCGGAGCAGGGAATCCAGAAACCGTTCTGGCCCTGTCCCACAAAAATCTGATTATCTCTTAATATACTGCCCATATGATCTTATCGTTACTTCCTCATGAAAACAGACTCATCGAGCTTCGATTACATAATTTATTCATCAATTAATTCCACTCCTACTATTTTTAGTGATTTTTCAATCTCATGACACTGCTGCTGCCAGCATCTGTTACGAAAGTAACTAGGTCCATTTCATGCCTACCCTTGATCCAACTCAATCGAACATTCGTGCCATTTTCGCATGGCTTAAAGTTTACATGCCAAAGTTCAAACACAATGTAATAGCTTATACATGCCAAAATGTTCTTCTAAGCCAACTAAGAAGAAAGTACCAAAACTTGCTATCCGGTGTGATGACTTCGATGACGGCCTGACCCCGCAAAAATAGATGAGTCCAAGCAACCTATAATGGGTGACAAGGAAACACCGAGTGAGTTTATAACTCAGTAAGTCATAAGCAATGCACTACCATCCATCAATAACATTATCACAAGAGGAAACAAAATGGAACGAGACAATTTACTCCATCCATACCGAACCATACCATAGTTCCTCCAACCTATCGATTCAGTTTCATATCAATTCATGCATTCACATTCCATATACTCATCAATAGGACATTGAAGCATTTTCATAAATCAATTTATTTTCGTTACAATCAAACGACTAAACGGCCTTTCACCCATCCTACGATAAATTTTATGTACGTGACTTCAAGTATATTTGTCACATAGGTTCAAACTTACCGAGCTCAACACCAAGTATAAGCATAGCACCTATTAGCCATGTACTCAAGACACTTACCCGATCCGCTGTCCGCGATCGACTCAATAGTGTCGCACACATAGTGTCCATAATGATTCACGAATGTATATTGAGTCCGCACACTCAGTGCTATATAATCAACTCGCACACTTAGTGCTACGTAATCAAATCGCACACTTAGTGCTACATAGTTAAACTCGCACACTTAGTGCCGCATGGTCAATTCGCACACTTAGTGCATCATATTCATTTCGCACACTTAGTGCAACATAGTCAAATCGCACACTTAGTGCTGTACAATTTAATCCCGCGCACTTAGCGCCAATCTCATGGTCATAAATGGTTATACCCGCACGTTTAGTGCCGAGATCAACAACTCAGTACATCTTACCTCTTTTCTTTTCATTCAACAATTTCATCATCCCATACGTACATGCATATATATATGTATATTTATTCATTCCATTCAGCATCAATACATAAACATTATGACCATTTGAAATAATACCAACTACATGCTTAATGACTTACTTTATGTTGGGTAAAATGATTCCGAGTCGGCTACTCGATGACCTTCGATTTCCCCTTGTTGGACGCCTCTCCTTTAGGTTCTTGAGCTTAAATAAATAAATCAACTAGTTTAATTACCTTGCTAGTTATTTATAAAAATACACATATCATTCCAACTCGACACAAGAGTCAAATTCATCACTCAAACATTCACACCAATCTATTTGAATATTTTGGCCGAAACCCTCAATTGGCTATCATAGCCTTAATATTTCAATATAAACATGTATACATCAAAGGCAATTTAAAACACTTAACCCTTATACTCAATAATGAAACCAAACCGTATACCTAATTATTAAACACATCACTTCCAAATGCATGTATTAACTAACATATATCCAACCCACATGCCAAGTTACCATGAATAAATTAAACTTATATATATATAACCTTTCATACCCTTGTATCTAATGTCATAAGAATAGCCGAATGTCCAAATTAACCAAGCTTAAAGATTTAACCTTCAACACTTTAATATTCCACAACCTATTCTTCAAGGCTTCAAATATAAAGTGATTAACATTTATACTCTTATGCCGAATTAGCTAACACTTTTAATCCATAGCCGAATGTCATTAAACCTAAACCACCATGAAAATTTTACTTATCACCTCATACCTTATTATCAAATTGAACTAATTATGCTTATAAAAATGATATCAAACCGAAACCTTTTGATAATCAAGCCTCTAATTATTTATTTCAATTACCCAAACAAAATTTTCTCACATTTAACACTTATTTACCAACCAATTGTTGAAGACAAACAAAATCTCATGTCCTCCCTTGACAACCACAACCGAAAGCTCAAATCAACCTACTTGGCCAAACATCAAACCTCCTAACAATCAAAACTTAAGCCATGGAATGATTAGAACTTGAACTAACCATCTTCTTTATACAAAATTTTCCAAGGGTTTCAAGGTACTTACCTCTTCTTAATCCTCATCCAAACCGAACATAAGCAAGAGGACTCTTTCTTCTTCCTTTGATTTTTCGGTCAAGAAGAGCAAAGAGGATGAAGCCTTTTTTTTTTCTTCTAGTTTCGGCAAAATGGGGGAGCAAGGATGAAACAACTTTGGTTTCTCCTCCCACTCCCCTCATATTTTATTGTTCTTAACACAACATGTTGTCATAAACTTTTTATAATATGTTTTACCCATCACCATTTGCCTATCCACTTTGTCATGGCCGGCCACTACTATTTAGGGAGGGGGAATTTGACATGCAAGTCCCCTTCTTCTTCCACTTGCACTAATAGGTCCTCATGCATTGACCTATCCATTTTAAAATTTTCTCATATAAGTCCTATTGACTCAATTCACATGCAATCGACTAAATCGAAGCTTGAAATTTTCACACATTCATGATTACATATTCTAGACAATAAACATCACATTCAAACCTTTCGGTGACTCGGTTTAGCGGTCCCGAAACCACTTCCCGACTAGGGTCAATTTTGGGCTGTCACAACTCTCCCTCACTTAAGAAATTTTCGTCCTCGAAAATCTTACCGGTAAATAGGTTTGGATATCGTTCTTTCATCGAGCTCTCGGGTTCCCAGGTTGCTTCCTCGATCCCGTGTTTGAGCCACAACACCTTAACCAATGGAACCCTTTTATTTCGCAACTCTTTCACTTCACGAGCTAGGATACGAATCGGTTCTTCTTCATAGCTTTAGTCAGATTGAATTTCAACTTCTGAGGGATTAATCACATGTGACGGATCGGATCTATAACGTCGAAGCATTGAAACATGGAAGACATCGTGCATCCTTTCAAGTTCAAGGGGCAAAATCAATCTATATGCAACCGGCCCCACTCGTTCGGAAATTTCGTACGGCCCAATGAATCTCGGGCTCAACTTGCCTTTACGGCCAAATCTGAGTACCTTCTTCCAAGGTGACACTTTAAGAAACACTTTATCTCCCACCTGATATTCAATGTCCTTTCGTTTTAAATCCGCATACGATTTTTGACGATCTGTGGCTACCTTCAGACTTTCGCGGATTACCTTTACTTTTTGTTCGGCATCTTTAATCAAATCAACTCCGAAAATTTTACTTTCACCAAGCTCGGTCCAAAACAATGGCGTACGGCATTTACGACCGTACAAAGCCTCATAAGGTGCCATCTTAATACTTGATTGAAAACTATTGTTGTAAGCGAATTCAATCAAAGGTAAATACCGTTCCCATGAACTACTGAACTCGAGGATGCAACATCTCAACATATCCTCAAGTATCTGAATTATCCGCTCGGATTGACCATCGGTTTGGGGGTGAAAAGCGGTGCTAAAATGCAGCTTGGTACCCAAAGCTTCTTGCAATTTCTTCCAAAATCGTGAGGTGAATCTCGGATCTCTATCCGACACGATAGAAATAGGTACTCCATGTAATCTCACAATCTGAGAGACATACAATTCGGCTAGTTTATCCAATGAAAGATCCGTACGCACGGGGATAAAGTGAGCCGACTTAGTCAGCCTATCAACAACAACCCAAATCACATCCTTCTTACTTGCGAACAATGGCAGTCCGGACACAAAGTCCATTGTGACTCGGTCCCATTTCCACTCGGGTATCATGATCGGCTGAAGTAACCCTGAAGGCACTTGATGTTCCGCTTTCACTTGTTGACATATTAAACATCTCGAAACAAAGTCGGAGATGTCTCGTTTCATACCATGCCACCAAAACCGACGTTTCAAGTCGTTGTACATTTTCGTGCTCCCCGGGTGAATTGACATTCGGCTACAATGGGCTTCGTTCAGAATCATCGGAATGAGTTCGGAATTCCTTGGAACACACAAACGACTTCTAAACCTCAAACAACCATCATCATCAATCTGAAACTCCGATTCCTTGTTCGGAACACACTCAGCTCGTTTTGCAACCAATTCATCATCGACTTTCTGAGCTTCACGAATTTGATGAGTCAATAATGGTTTGGCTTTTAATTCAGCTACTAACACATTGTCAGGTAGAACAGACAAGTGTACATTCATCGCTCGCAAAGCAAACAGTGATTTTCGGCTTAAGGCGTCCGCAACCACATTAGCCTTTCCCGGGTGGTAATCAATGACAAGCTCGTAATCTTTCAACAACTCAAGCCAACGTTTTTGTCGCAGATTCAAGTCTCGTTGAGTCATCAAATATTTGAGACTTTTGTGATCCGAAAACACATGGCACTTCTCACCAAACAAATAATGTCGCCATATTTTCAATGTAAACACAATGGCGGCTAGTTCGAGATCATGGGTCGGATAATTTCTCTCGTGTGGCTTCAATTGTCTCGACGCATAGGCCACAACTCGACCTTCTTGCATCAATACGCAACCCAACCCAAGTAGGGATGCGTCACTATAAATGACAAACTCTTTACCCGATTCGGGTTGCACCAAAATTGGGGCTTCAGTCAAATGAGTTTTCAGTTGATTGAAGCTTTTCTGACATTTCTCCGTCCATTCGAACTTAACATCCTTTTGAAGTAGCTTCGTCATTGGTGTGGCTATCATCGAGAAACCTTTGACAAATCGTCGGTAATAACCGGCGAGCCCTAGAAAGCTCCGGACTTCGGTAACATTTCTCGGAGGCTTCTAGTTAAGTATGGCTGAAATTTTGCTCGGGTCAACTCGAATACCCGATGCGGATACCACATGACCCAAGAAGCTAACCTCTCTTAACCAGAACTCACACTTACTGAACTTAGCATATAACTGCTTATCCCGTAAAATTTGCAACACTAGCTTCAGATGCTCAGCATGTTCGGTCTCATCTCTTGAATAGACCAAGATGTCATCAATAAACACAACTACGAACCGATCCAAATACGGCCTAAAGATCCGATTCATCAAATCCATAAACACCGCAGGGGCATTAGTGAGCCCAAACGACATCACTAAGAACTCGTAGTGACCGTACCTCGTTCTGAAAGCAGTTTTGGGTACGTCCGAATCTCGAATCTGCAACTGATAATAACCCGATCTCAAATCTATCTTTGAAAACACCGATGCTCCCTTTAATTGATCGAACAGATCATCAATACGCGGTAACGGATACTTATTCTTTATCGTCACTTTATTCAGTTGACGATAGTCAATGCACAACCTCATGGTTCCGTCCTTCTTTTTCACGAACAATACTGGTGCACCCCAAGGTGAGAAACTCGGTCGAGCGAAACCTCTATCCGTCAATTCTTGCAACTGAGCTTTCAACTCTTTTAACTCGGTTAGTGCCATACGATACGGAGCGATCGAAATTGGCGTAGTTCCAGGTACAAGCTCAATACCAAACTCTACCTCCCGAACAGGTGGCAAACCCGGTAACTCTTCAGGAAAAACATCCGGGTATTCACAAACCACCGGCACCGATTCGGTTTTCTTTTCTAACTCCTTGTCATCAAGTACATACGCGAGGTATGCTTCGCACCCTTTCCTTACATATTTCTGGGCCAACATTGCTGATATTACAGCTGGCAACCCCCTTAAGTCTGCAGACTCAACTCGGATTATTTCGTTATTTGCGCACCTCAAATCGATAGTCTTGCTTTTGCAATTCACAACCGCATCATGCGCGGTTAACCAATCCAAACCAAGAATAACATCAAACTCGTCGAACGGCAAAAGCATCAAATCGGCCGGAAAACAGGATTCTCGGATTATTAGAGGGCATCTCTTACACACTTTATCAACAAGTACGCATTGACCCAAAGGGTTTGATACTCGAATTACGAGCTCAGTAGACTCAACAGGTAGAGTCTTACTGGTTGCTAAGGTTTCGCATACATATGAATGAGTAGAACCAGGGTCAATCAATGCAATCACATTAGTATCAAAGAGAGTGAAGGTACCAGTGATGACGTCGGGGGAGGATGCCTCCTCTCGTGCGCGAATGGCATATGCTCTAGCAGGAGTACGGTTCTCGGCTCGATCGGCCGTATCAGAGGCCCCCCTCTGACTACCACCCCTGCCTCCTAAAATTCTCGGTGGTCTACCTCTAGATGTCACTCCACTAGGTCTTGCACCTTGAATCTTATTCTTCTCATCCAGCTCCGTGCAATCTCTAATGAAGTGGTCCTTCGAACCGCATCCGTAACAGGCCCTGCTAGTAGACTTGCCCCAACATTCACCTAGGTGTCGTCTTCCACATTGGGGACATTCAGGTTTCTCGTGACGATTATTGCCCACACTAGCTACCGAAGTAGCTCGGGAGCCCATCGATGGTCTTGCCCTGATGGAAATTCCCGCAGTCGCCCTCGACTTATTAATGTCCTCCTTGAACTTCTTTACAGCTGAGAACGGAGCTTTACCCGTCGATTTTTTACGATAATCTCTAGCTTCAAATTCAGCCTTCCTCTTCTCCTTTCCATGTTCTTCCGCCTTGCAGGCTCGTTCGACTAGTGTTACGAATTCTTTTATTTCCAAAATACCCATTAGTAGCTTTAAATCTTCATTCAATCCTTCCTCGAATCTTTTGCACATAGCAACCTCATCAGCTACACACTCCCGAGCATACCTACTGAGTCTTACGAATTCATGTTCGTATTCAGATACAGTCATACGGCCTTGCTTGAGTTCCAAGAACTCCTTACGCTTTTGATCAATGAACCGTTGGCTAATAAATTTCTTTCGAAATTCCGTTCGAAAGAAGTCCCAAGTTACTCGCTCGTTCGGGACTATGGAAATCAAGGTCCTCCACCAATAGTAGGCTGAGTCTCGCAACAAAGATACAGCACATTTCAGACATTCGTTGGGTGTGCATGACAATTCATTGAACACCCGAATGGTGTTATCAAGCCAGAACTCGGCCCTTTCGGCATCATCAGTTACTATGGCCTTGAACTCCTCGGCCCCACGCTTCCTAATCAAGTCTACAGGTGGCTTACTCAGCCTCACAGGATCAGCGACTGATGGCATTACAGGCTCTTGGGGTGGATTATTCAAATTTGGGAATTGTTGGACAGCCGGGTTGGTTCGGGCATATTGCGCGACCCACTCATTCATCATGGTAAAGAAGGCTTGTTTAGCCCCCTCACCTTGATTATTCGCAGATGACTGAGGTTCAACAGGCGGTGTCCCTTGTGCAGGAGCAGCCGCTACGCTCTCAACGTCATCCGCTAGGGTTCTTTCTTCACCGGGGTCCATTTACTAATCAAAACAAAAACATTTCAACCGTCAGAAGTCATCACACATTTAAACATTAACATTCGGCATGTATAGCTAAACTTATACGCGCTATGGTAGTCCTAGAACCGACTAAACCATAGCTCTGATACCAATCAAATGTAACACCCCGAACCCAAAACCGACACCGGAGTCGAACACGAGGTGTTAACTGACTTTAACCCCTTATAAAATTTATTTTCCAGACACTGCCCAATCTGTGTACTAGTCGTTTTAAAAATCATATCTTGAGTTTTGTAACTCGAAAATCAGTTTCGTGATTTTCCCAGAAACTAGACTCATGTGGCCATCTATGTATTTTTTTCTAGAATTTTTGGTCGGGCCAATTAGTACAGTTTATTAGTCAAAGTCTCCCATGTTGCAGGGGTCGACTACACTGACCTTTGCCCATTACGACTTGGATATCTCCCTGCACGGGGCTTCAATACTGATGCCGTTTGTTTCTATGAAAACTAGACTCAGAGAGGAATCTGTACATATATGGTACGACCCCTAATTATCTCTGGTTAATTTATAATGAATTTCCAAAGTCGGAGCAGGGAATCCAGAAACCGTTCTGGCCCTGTCCCACAAAAATCTGATTATCTCTTAATATACTGCCCATATGATCTTATCGTTACTTCCTCATGAAAACAGACTCATCGAGCTTCGATTACATAATTTATTCATCAATTAATTCCACTCCTACTATTTTTAGTGATTTTTCAATCTCATGACACTGCTGCTGCCAGCATCTGTTACGAAAGTAACTAGGTCCATTTCATGCCTACCCTTGATCCAACTCAATCGAACATTCGTGCCATTTTCGCATGGCTTAAAGTTTACATGCCAAAGTTCAAACACAATGTAATAGCTTATACATGCCAAAATGTTCTTCTAAGCCAACTAAGAAGAAAGTACCAAAACTTGCTATCCGGTGTGATGACTTCTATGACGGCCTGACCCCGCAAAAATAGATGAGTCCAAGCAACCTATAATGGGTGACAAGGAAACACCGAGTGAGTTTATAACTCAGTAAGTCATAAGCAATGCACTACCATCCATCAATAACATTATCACAAGAGGAAACAAAATGGAACGAGACAATTTACTCCATCCATACCGAACCATACCATAGTTCCTCCAACCTATCGATTCAGTTTCATATCAATTCATGCATTCACATTCCATATACTCATCAATAGGACATTGAAGCATTTTCATAAATCAATTTATTTTCGTTACAATCAAACGACTAAACGGCCTTTCACCCATCCTACGATAAATTTTATGTACGTGACTTCAAGTATATTTGTCACATAGGTTCAAACTTACCGAGCTCAACACCAAGTATAAGCATAGCACCTATTAGCCATGTACTCAAGACACTTACCCGATCCGCTGTCCGCGATCGACTCAATAGTGTCGCACACATAGTGTCCATAATGATTCACGAATGTATATTGAGTCCGCACACTCAGTGCTATATAATCAACTCGCACACTTAGTGCTACGTAATCAAATCGCACACTTAGTGCTACATAGTCAAACTCGCACACTTAGTGCCGTATGGTCAATTCGCACACTTAGTGCATCATATTCATTTCGCACACTTAGTGCAACATAGTCAAATCACACACTTAGTGCTGTACAATTTAATCCCGCGCACTTAGCGCCAATCTCATGGTCATAAATGGTTATACCCGCACGTTTAGTGCCGAGATCAACAACTCAGTACATCTTACCTCTTTTCTTTTCATTCAACAATTTCATCATCCCATACGTACATGCATATATATATGTATATTTATTCATTCCATTCAGCATCAATACATAAACATTATGACCATTTGAAATAATACCAACTACATGCTTAATGACTTACTTTATGTTGGGTAAAATAATTCCGAGTCGGCTACTCGATGACCTTCGATTTCCCCTTGTTGGACGCCTCTCCTTTAGGTTCTTGAGCTTAAATAAATAAATCAACTAGTTTAATTACCTTGCTAGTTATTTATAAAAATACACATATCATTCCAACTCGACACAAGAGTCAAATTCATCACTCAAACATTCACACCAATCTATTTGAATATTTTGGCCGAAACCCTCAATTGGCTATCATAGCCTTAATATTTCAATATAAACATGTATACATCAAAGGCAATTTAAAACACTTAACCCTTATACTCAATAATGAAACCAAACCGTATACCTAATTATTAAACACATCACTTCCAAATGCATGTATTAACTAACATATATCCAATCCACATGCCAAGTTACCATGAGTAAATTAAACTTATATATATATAACCTTTCATACCCTTGTATCTAATGTCATAAGAATAGCCGAATGTCCAAATTAACCAAGCTTAAAGATTTAACCTTCAACACTTTAATATTCCACAACCTATTCTTCAAGGCTTCAAATATAAAGTGATTAACATTTATACTCTTATGCCGAATTAGCTAACACTTTTAATCCATAGCCGAATGTCATTAAACCTAAACCACCATGAAAATTTTACTTATCACCTCATACCTTATTATCAAATTGAACTAATTATGCTTATAAAAATGATATCAAACCGAAACCTTTTGATAATCAAGCCTCTAATTATTTATTTCAATTACCCAAACGAAATTTTCTCACATTTAACACTTATTTACCAACCAATTGTTGAAGACAAACAAAATCTCATTTCCTCCCTTGACAACCACAACCGAAAGCTCAAATCAACCTACTTGGCCAAACATCAAACCTCCTAACAATCAAAACTTAAGCCATGGAATGATTAGAACTTGAACTAACCATCTTCTTTATACAAAATTTTCCAAGGGTTTCAAGGTACTTACCTCTTCTTAATCCTCATCCAAACCGAACATAAGCAAGAGAACTCTTTCTTCTTCCTTTGATTTTTCGGTCAAGAAGAGCAAAGAGGATGAAGCCTTTTTTTTTTCTTCTAGTTTCAGCAAAATGGGGGAGCAAGGATGAAACAACTTTGGTTTCTCCTCCCACTGCCCTCATATTTTATTGTTCTTAACACAACATGTTGTCATAAACTTTTTATAATATGTTTTACCCATCACCATTTGCCTATCCACTTTGTCATGGCCGGCCACTACTATTTAGGGAGGGGGAATTTGACATGCAAGTCCCCTTCTTCTTCCACTTGCACTAATAGGTCCTCATGCATTGACATATCACATTTTAAAATTTTCTCATATAAGTCCTATTGACTAAATTCACATGCAATCGACTAAATCGAAGCTTGAAATTTTCACACATTCATGATTACATATTCTAGACAATAAACATCACATTCAAACCTTTCGGTGACTCGGTTTAGCGGTCCCGAAACCACTTCCCGACTAGGGTCAATTTTGGGCTGTCACGTTTATCACCTAATATCAAAACATTAAAAACATGCTACAACACCACATTATTTTCATATGCACTTACCTCAATACAAAAATGATGGTAATTGAGCCTGATCGTCGTATACTGTATTCTTCCCTCGATCAAGACTCGATTCGCATTTTTCTTGATCTATAATGTCAAATTTAACTTGTTTATTAATCACATTACTCAAATCGATCCATAATTCATGCTTTGGTCAAATTACCTTTTTACCCTTAAATTTCCACTTATTTACGATTTAGTCCCTAGGCTCGTAAAATGAAATGCATGCATTTTCTTGGTTACCCAAGCCTAGCTGAACCTTTACTATGATCATATCAACCCATATTTTTCTTTATTTCACATTATTACTACCCTCTTTTACACTTTTACAAACAAGTCCCCTTCTTAGGTTTTTTCACTAAAATTCACCTAGTAAAAGATGTTTATCTTGCATCAAACATTCATATTCCTCTATTAATCAACAAAATACATGCATGTTTCACATGGTTCAAATTTCATACATGAACCCTAGCTCAAAATATAACTAGAAATGGGTAGATCATGCTTCAAAGACATTAAAAATACAACGAACATTAAAAACGGGGCTAGGGAGCACTTACAATCAAGCTTGGAAATGTTGAACAAAACCCTACCTATGGCTATTGAGAATTTCAGCTAGCACATGGAGAAGATGGACACATTTTTGCTTTGATTTTCCCTTTTTAATCTTTTAATTACCAAAAGACCAAAATGCCCTTAGGGTTTTTCTTTCAAGTTTTTCCTATACATGTCCATTTTTGTCCAAAATTATAGAAATTAGTCAAATTGCTAATTAGGACCCTCTAATTCATAATCTAAAGCAATTTCATGCTTAAAGCTTCTAGAATGCAAGTTTTGCATTTTATTCAATTTGGTCCCTAAAGTTCAATTAGACACTTTATGCATAGAATTTCTTCATGAAACTTTCACATAAGTATGCATTCATACTATAGAGCTCATAAATATCATATAATATTTATTTTTATCTTAGATTTGTAGTCTCGAAACCACTGCTCTGACTAGGCCCTAATTCGGGATGTTATAATATTTTTTTAAATTATTTGAATAACTATTTTAAAATGAAGTGAAATATCTTGTTTTGCTTGGTCAGACTCTGTAACCTTGATCCAGTAACAGAGACGGGTTAGGGATGTTACACAATTTCAAAGACAAAAGCTAAAAGCAAATTCTGGAGCAAAGTTATTGTCGATGTCGTGACATAGCCCTCCTATGTCATGACATACCACCTGCGTAGCCCAAAATTCCTACACATTTTAACAACGTTTTGGAGGGAAATTAGGTGTATTTATCCTAATCGAACTCTAAGGACTTCAAGTATAATTTAGACACTTTAATATTCCAGGTTGAGCATATATAAAGGTCATTGTAATCAGGTTAAACACACAATTTTAGGTTTTTGCTTCTTAGGTTCTTTTTTCATTCTTAGTTTTTACTTAGGTTTTTTTATGTTCTTGTAATCGGAAGATGCTATTCCGAAGTAAGACTTTTCGCGAGGGGAGATTGTTCTGAAACCATGCTTTATACATATTTTGCATGTTTCAATAGCTTTAACTTAATTAATTGCTTAAATGATAGAGTTTCTTAGCGAATTAGCTACTTGGGAAAGGAAAAACGTGAAACAAACCCTAGGCATGACAAACTTAGGAAGTCATTTAGGTGGGAATTAACCTAAAATTGGTATGGCCTATCCGTGAACACCTTAACCCCGAACCAGTCTGGACTATGAGGTCGGAAGATAAATAGTTCTTGCTGACTCATTATTCTAGTGAAAGATTGGAATGTCTTATTAGGGAATCGACTAGTTGATTGATTAGAACCCTACTTCAATAATTAATTAGGTGAAACAATTAGATCTACGCTAAAGGGAACTCGTGTTGTCAAAACAAGGAATAGGAAAGACCAATACATGAATGTAAGAGTAGATTTAGCTTTACTTAAATTTATTTACTTTCTCATTATCATTATCATCTTGATTCTTGATTAACACAACTAATTTGTGAATTGAGTAGATTAGTAATGATTTGTAACACCCCGTACCCGAGACCGTTGCCGGAGTCGAACACGAGGTGCTAACAGACTTAATTCATTTATTTGCACAGTCCATTTTAAAATTTCCAGACAAGCTGGCTAACTGCGTCACTGTCACCTTAAAAATCATATCTCGAGTTCCAAAACTCAAAAACCGATTCCGTAAATTTTTCCTGAAACTAGACTCATATGTCCATCTAAAATTTTTTTCTTGAATTTTTGGTCAAGCCAATTAGTACAGTTTATTAGTTAAAGTCTCCCCTATTTCAGGGTTCAACTACTCTGACCTTCATGCATTACGACTTAGATATCTCCCTGTACAGGGATTCAATACTTATTCCATTTTTTTCCAAAGAAACTAGACTTGAAAAGGAATCTGTACATATAGGGTGTGACTTCTAATTATCTCTGGTTGATTTATAGTGAATTTCCAAAGTCAGAACAGGGGATCCAGAAATCGCTCTGGCCCTATTTCACAAAAACTTAAACAGCTCATAAAATACGGCTCATATAATCGTTTCGTTACTTTCCTATGAAAATAGATTCATCAAGGTTCGATTACATAATTTATTCACTATTTAATTTAATTCCTACTATTTTTAGTGATTTTTGAAATCCACACCACTGCTGCTATCAGCATCTATTTTTAAGGTAAACTTTACCTATTTCATGGTTTTCCATGAATCAACTAGAATTTGTCATACATAGCACCAAAATGATCATGATTAACCATTCCAATGGCTAATCGTTACCAAACATTTTCATACCTCTCAATGAACAACATACAAAACGATTATAATGCTATGCTCAAAGTATATATAAGCCATTTTCGCATGGCTATCCAAATATATACATTACCAAAAAGTACATGACTAACAACAAAGGGCAGTCCTATACATGCCATTTTCAAAGTTCAACTAAAAGAGTACCAAAAGGGCTTTGATAGTGTGGACGACATCGACTTTGACACTCCCGAGTCCGATAGCTCACGAACAAAATCTATAAAACAGAAAAATCAAAGCAACGGAATAAGCATTTAATACTTAGTAAGTTTGAGTAATGAAATTATGCACATCTGAAGTATAGCATTCATATGACTAAACGAATAATTTCATATACACATATTCTCAAAATCATACTTACTTCACATTTCCATCCCTTATATTCATATATATGGGATCAACTTAACTAAAGGCCGGAAGCTTGCTAATCGATTGAGCGAATACTATTTAAAGGGAATCATCTATTCCAATGCATATACGAAACATACCTCATCGTTTGGATTTTACGAGCGTATTAATTGAAATTATTACAGCGAGATCACTCATTCTCAAACCAAGTACCTTCGGGATTTAGCCGGATATCGCAACTCGCACAAATGCCTTCGGGACTTAACCCGGATATATTAACTCGCACACATGCCTTCGGGTCTTAGCCCGGAAATAGTCACTAGCACAAATGCCTTCGGGACTTAGCCCGGGTATAGCAACTACTCGCACAAATGGCTTCGGGACTTAGCCCGGATATAGTAACTTGCACAAATGCCTTCGGGACTTAGCCCGGATATCATCCGAATAATCATGTACATATGTCCACAAATCATAACACATTTTTATTTCGTTTTCATTACTAGAACTCAGACACAAGGCACTTATCTACCATTACCATTTTCGGCTCAATAGCCACATGCAAAGAGCATGGTTTTGATTCGCTACATAACATGATCTAAACGAATCATGATCTAAGTTCCATTACTCGAAAACTTACCTCGGATATTTTTGAACAGTTGCGGGTAGGCTATTCGATCGCTTTCTCCTTTCCCTTGTCTGGTCTAGTTCCACTTTGCTCTTGGGCTTAAACTAGGATAGCCATGGCCGAATACCTTGGTTTTTCCTCTTCAAAATTCCCTTTCCCCGTTTCGGCAATCAAGAAGAAAGATGAGCATGTATACTTTTTTTTTGTTGTTTTACTAATCACTTTATTTTAAAATAAAAATAAAGCCATCCCTTATTATAATTCTAAAACAAAACATATATCTTACATCAAACATCATTTATGGCCGGCCACTAAGGAAAATTTGGTGCATTTGACATGCAAATCCCTCATGTCATCACTTCATGCATTATTTAGTACTTTAAAATTTACCTATCACACTTTCAATTTTTTATCACATGAGTCCTATCTTAAAAAGTTCACATACAAATAACCAAATCAAAGCATGAAACTTTCACACATGATTTACACATATAATAAACACAAAATTTAATAGTTAATTATTTTTATGACTCGGTTTTGTGGTCCCGAAACCACTTTCCGACTAGGGTCAATTTAGGGCTGTCACAACTCTCCCCCACTTAAGAAATTTTCGTCCCCGAAAATCTTACCGGTAAATAGGTTTGGGTATCGTTCTTTCATAGAGTTCTCGGTTTCCCAAGTAGCTTCTTCGATCCCGTGTTTGATCCATAACACCTTTACTAACGGAATCCTTGTGTTTCGCAACTCTTTCACCTCACGAGCGAGGATACGAATCGGTTCTTCTTCATAACTCAAGTCAGATTGAATTTCAACCTCTGATGGACTAATTATGTGCGAAGGATCAGATCTGTAACGTCGAAGCATCGAAACATGAAAAACGTTGTGAATCCTTTCAAGTTTAGGGGGTAAAAGCAACCTATATGCAACTGGACCAACTCGTTCGGAGATTTCATACGGCCCAATGAATCTCGGACTCAGTTTGCCCTTACGGCCAAATCTGAATATCTTTTTTCAAGGTGAAACCTTAAGAAACACTTTGTCTCCCACCTGATACTCAATATCTCTTCGTTTTAAATCCGCGTACGACTTCTGACGATCGGATGCTGCCTTCAGACTTTCACGAATTATTTTTACTTTCTGCTCAGCATCTTTAATCAAATCAACTCCGAAAATTTTACTTTCACAGAGCTCCGTCCAAAACAATGGTGTACGGCATTTACGACCGTACAAAGCCTCGTAAGGTGCCATCTTAATACTTGATTGAAAACTATTGTTGTAATCGAATTCAATCAAAGGTAAATACCGTTCCCATGAACCACTAAACTCAAGGATGCAACATCTCAACATATCCTCGAGTATCTGAATTATCCACTCGGATTGACCATCGGTTTGGGAATGAAAAGCAGTGCTAAAATGTAGCTTGGTACCCAAAGCTTCTTGCAATTTCTTCGAAAATCGCGAGGTGAATCTCGGATCTCTATCCGACACAATAGAAATAGGTACCCCGTGTAATCTCACAATCTGAGAAACATACAATTCAGCTAGTTTATCCAATGAAAAATCCGTACGTACGGGGATAAAGTGAGCCGACTTAGTCAGTCTATCAACAACAACCCAAATCGCATCTTTCTTACTTGTCGATACTGGCAACCCAGATACAAAATCCATCGTGACTCGATCCCATTTCCATTCAGGTATCATGATCGGCTGAAGTAAACCCGTAGGCACTTGATGTTCTGCCTTCACTTGCTGACATATTAAACACTTCGAAACAAAATCGGAAATGTCTTGTTTCATACCATGCCACCAAAACTGACATTTCAGATCGTTGTACATTTTCGTACTCCCCGGGTGAATTGACATTCGGCTACAATGAGCTTCGTTCAGAATCATCGAAATAAGTTCTGAATTTCTTGGAACACACAAACGACTTCTAAGCCTCAAACAATCGTCATCATCAATTTGAAACTTTGATTCCATATTCGAAACACATTCAGCTCGTCATGCGACCAATTCATCATCGACTTTCTGAGCTTCACGAATTTGATGAATCAACAATGGTTTGGCCTTTAATTCTGCTACTAACACATTGTCGGATAGAACAGACAAGTGCACATTCATAGCTCGTAAAGCAAATAGTGATTTACGACTTAAAGCATCTGCAACCACATTAGCCTTTCCCGGGTGATAGTCAATGACAAGTTCATAATCTTTCAACAACTCAAGCCAACGCCGTTGTCGCAGATTCAAGTCTCTTTGAGTCATCAAATATTTGAGACTTTTGTGATCCGAATATACATGGCACTTCTCACCAAATAAGTAATGTCGCCATATTTTCAAAGCGAATATGATGGCAGCTAGCTCGAGATCGTGGGTCAGATAATTTTTCTCATGTGGCTTCAATTGTCTCGACACATAGGCCACAACTCGACCTTCTTGCATCAATATGCAACCCAACCCAAGTAGGGATGCATCACTATAAATGACAAACTCTTTGCCTGACTCGGGCTGCACTAGAATTGGAGCTTCAGTCAAATAAGTTTTCAGTTGATCGAAACTTTTCTAACATTTTTCCGTCCATTCGAACTTAACATCTTTTTAAAGTAGCTTCGTCATTAGTGTGGCTATCATCGAGAAACCCTTTACAAACCGTTTGTAGTAGCCAGCTAGTCCCAAAAAGCTCCGAACCTCAGTAATATTTCTTGGAAACTTCCAGTTAAGTATGGCTGAAATTTTGCTCGGATCAACTTGAATACCCGATGCAGGTACCACATGACCTAAGAAGCTCACCTCTCTTAACCAGAACTCACACTTACTGAACTTAGCATATAACTGCTTATCCCGTAAAATTTGCAACACTAATCCCAGGTGTTCAGCATGATCGGTTTCATTTCTCGAATAGACCAAAATATCATCGATAAACACAACTACAAACCGATCCAAATACGGTCTGAAGATCCAATTCATCAAATTCATAAATACCGCAGGGGTATTAGTGAGCCCAAACGGCATCACTAAGAACTCATAGTGACCGTATCTCATTCTGAAAGCAGTTTTGGGTATATCTGAATCCTGAATTTGCAACTGATAATAATCCGATCTCAAATCTATCTTTGAAAACACAGAGGCTCCCTTTAGTTGATCAAACAAATCGTCAATACACAGTATCGGATATTTATTCTTTATTCTCACCTTATTCAGCTGACGATAGTCGATGCACAACCTCATGGTTCCGTCCTTCTTTTTCACAAACAATACTGGTGCACCCCAAGGTGAGAAACTTGGTCGAGCAAAACCTCTATCCATCAACTCTTGCAACTGAGCTTTCAATTCCTTCAATTCTGTTAGTGCCATACGATACGGAGCTATCGAAATCGGTGTAGTCCCAGGTACAAGCTCAATACCAAACTCTACCTCCCGAATAGGTGGTAAACCCGGTAATTCTTCAGGAAAAACATCCAGATATTCACAAACCACCAGCACAAATTCAGGCTTCTTTTCTAACTCTTTGTCATCAAGTACATACGCAAGGTATGCTTCACACCCCTTTCTTACATATTTCTGAGCCAACATCGATGATATTACAGCTGGCAACCCATTCAAGTCAGTAGACTCAACTCGGATTATCTCGTTGTTTACACACCTCAAATCAATGGTTTTTCTTTTGCAATTTACAATTGCACCATGTACGGTCAACCAATCCATACCGAGGATAACATCAAATTCATCAAACGGTAAAAGCATCAAATCGGCCGGAAAACAGGAACCTCAGATTACTAGGGGACATTTCTTACACACTTTGTCAACAAGTACATAATGACCCAAGGGATTCGACACTCGAATTACGAACTCAGTAGACTCAACAAGTAAAGTCTTACTGGATGCTAAGGTTTCACATATATAAGAATGAGTAGAACCAGGGTCAATCAAAGCAATCACATTAGTATCAAAGAGAGTAAAAGTACCGGTAATAACATTTGGCGAGGAAGCATCCTCGCGTGCGCGTATAGCATAAGCCCTAGCAGGAGCACGAGCCTCAGGTCTGGTTGTAGCGTCTCTAGATCCTCTCTGACCACCACTAGGATTTCCCGTGTTTCTAGATGGTCTACCTCGAGCAGTGGTAGCACCCGGTTTCCCACTTTGATTTACATTCTATTCAGATAATCTCGAGCAATCTTTAATAAAATGGTCAATTGATCCGCACTTGTAACAGGAGCGGTCATGGAATCTACAACTCCCCGAATGCCATTTACCACAATACTGGCACTCCGTTCTGTCTCGACGATCATTTCCAACACTGGCGATCGAATTGACTCGTGTACTCACAGGGGGTCGATCACGATCTCGTCTAGAAAAACCCGAAATGTCTCTAGACCGGCCTAAGTCATCTCTAAATTTCTTCGATGACTGTTGAAAGGGCTTTCCCAAAGATCTCTTACGAAACTCCTTTGCTCCTATATCAGCTTTTCTTTTCTCCTTACTGAGCTTTTTGGCTTTGCAAGCTCGTTCGACAAGCACCACAAATTCTCGGATTTCTAAAATGGCAACATACAGCTTTATATCATCATTCAGTCCATCCTCGAAACGTTTACACATCACAGCTTCTGAAGAAATGCATTCTCGAGCGTACCGGCTAAGCCTTACAAACTTTCATTCATAATCAGTAACCGACATGGAACCTTGTTTAAGTTCAAGAAATTCCTTCCGTTTTTGGTCAATGAATCTCTGACTGATATACTTCTTTCGAAACTCGGTTTGGAAAAACTCCCAGGTTACTTGCTCTCTGGGCACAACAGAAATCAACGTATTCCACCAATAGTAGGCAGAATCACGTAGCAAGGAGATAGTACACTTTAGGCACTCATCGGGTGTGCAAGATAGTTCATCGAGTACCCGAATAGTGTTCTCCAACCAAAATTCAACTTGCTCGGCATCATCACTATCCGTAGCTTTAAATTCAGTAGCCCCGTGTTTTCGGATTCTGTCAACTGGGGGCTTATTTGACCTTATTTGGTTAGTTACCGGAGGTATTGTAGGTGCGGGGTGTGACACCCGTAATTTGACCCTAGTCGAAAAGTGGCTTCAGGACCACAAAATCGAGTCATAAAAATAATTAGTCGTCATATTTTATGTTTATTATATGTGAATATGAATGTGTGAAAGTTTTAAGCTTCGATTTAGTAAATTGCATGTGAATTTAGTTAATAGGACTTATGTGTGACATTTTTGAAATGTGATAGGTTAATCTATAAGGGTCTATTAAAGCATGTATTGAAAATAATGGTTTTGCATGTCAAATTCCCCACTTTAGAGGAAGTGGCCGGCCATGATGGTATGGGATACAAAATATATGCCTTTTATATTAATAAATTAAATGTTAAATGAATAAATAATATGAAATATGAACTTATATTAAAAGAAATGGGTGATAAAAACAAAGTTGGTTCATCTTTTTCTTCCTCCATTGCCGTACCTAAAGAAAGAAAAGAAGAAATTGAAGTTAAGGCATTTGGTCACCTTTAAGTGGATTAAGGTATGTTAATGCTCTATCATTGAAAATCTTTGTATATTTGGAGTGGCCATCAAGTATAGAAGCTAGCTCATGGCAAATGTTTTTGTAAAGTTATGAAGATGACATTCGGTCATGGATGTTTGTATTTCTTTGATGTCGTTTTTGATGCTTTAGGGTATTGAGGGTTGATTATAGATGAGTTGAGCTTGGTAAAATTAAATGTTTGTGGCTAAATTGCTTAATGACAATCGGCTATGTTGAAATGCTAAATTAGTGCTAAATTGTAAGTATTTAAATGAGTGTTAGCCGAAATTGAGCCTATGATAGTAATTAGAAATTGTGAAATTTATGCATTTTGTGGTCCAAGTGTGATAAGAACCATACGGTTATGGCATGTAAGCATGAAGATTTGTGGATGTTTTAGAATTGGCCTAAGTGTTTTAGTCATTAATATATATGTATATTGCCGAATGTATGCTTAAGGAATTGGTTAAGTACATTGTTGTTAAATGCTTGTTGTTTTTGTATAATTGTTGCCTACCTACTAAATGAACTTAGGGTATTATTGATAAGTTTAAGAGTGGCATAATTGAAATGAAGTTTGCTTGGGCCAAATGTGAACCTAAGTTTTGAATTACAATTGAAGCTTGTTAGTTAGTTGATGATGTCCTTTGATAGCCCTTTTGATATTCGGCCATTGTTAAGGAATTTTGAATTGGTTATAAATTTCTATGTTTTAATTAGCAAATTGAATTATTGAAGGTTGAGCTAATTATATATGTATACGTTTTATATGTACATTAATTTCTTAGTCTATGTTATTCGGCTATAATCGTCATGGTAGAATTTTTTTTAATTTGTAAATTTGTTAATCATTAGCTCAAGAGCATCAAGGACAAAAGTCGGAAAAAGGGAAGACAAAACTAAGCGAATAGCCGTAGAATTATAGTCGTTGACAACTTTTAAGGTAATTTTCTAGCATATAAGTTTAGTTATAATGAAGAATGATATGGAAAACGGCATATATGATATTATGTTTTAAATATGTGAATGAGAACTTTACATAGTAAATTGTATAAATCTGCTAGGGACAGCAGCAGTAGCATGTTTTGGAAAAATTACCATAAATTGTGGGAGTTGAGTTAAAGGCTGAATAAAATATGTAATCAAAGCTTAGTTAGTCTAGTTTCTTATAAAAGAGACCGTGGAAGCAAAGAAATTTCCTATAAAGAGATATTTAAAGTTGTGTGGGACAGTGTCAGAATGACTCCGAAATCCCCTGTTCTATTTTTGGAAAATCATTATAATTTGTACAAAAATGGTTATAAGATAAGATTTATATTATTAGACTCCTTAATGAGTCTAGTTTCAAATGAAATCAAATGGAACACATTATAAATTCTGTACAATGAAAAATTTGATTCATAGTGAAGAGTGGTCAGATTAGTCAAACAGTGAAACAGGGGAAACTTTAAGAAAAATCTGGTATTGATTGGCCAAACCTAAAATTCTGGAAATTTTATGGATGGAAGATATACGAGTCTATATTCAGGTAAAATTAACGGCAAGTGATTTGGAGTTTTGTAGCTCCAGTTATAAATAATTTAGTGACTATTGCTCAGGAAAACAGCTCGTAGTGAATATGTGATTTTGTTGTAAACATTGATAAAACTTGTTTTAGTTGCTCATAAGCTATTGATTAAACCCAAACGTGAATTCTAAATCGTGATATTGTAAAATGATATATGAGTGTTAGACGGATCTTTGATATTAAAATTTGTGAAATTGTAAGTTTATGAGTATTCGAATATGAAATGATAGTATGGTGTGAAATTGAATTATTCATTGGAAAATGATTGATGTAGATTCGGCCAAGACAAAGTGTATACATGATAGTATATGTGGTATGTGAAGTATATTTGGATAATTGTGATGTGAATACATGCAAATTTATATTTGATTTAGGATTTTATGTGATGAATGTGAATGTGTATATATGAGATAAGGCGAATGGCCAATGTGATGAATGTGAACATGCATATATGTGATAAGGCCGAATGGCCAATGTGATGAATGTGAACATGCATATATGTGATAAGGCCGAATGGCCAATGTGATGAATGTGAGCATGCATATATGTGGTAAAGCCGAATGGCTAATGTGAAATGTGTATGAGATATGTATATGTGGTAAAGTCGAATGGCTAATGTGAAATATGTATGAGATATGCATATGTGGTAAAGCCGAATGGTCAATGTGAAATATATATATGAGATATGTATATGTGGTAAAGCCGAATGGCTAGTGTGAAATATGTAGGCGATGTGCGTATATTGTGGCCGAACGACCAATGTGAAAGGTGTGTATTATTAGATATTTGATGAGGCAATTGAATTACAAATATGACAGTCGATGTGAATGTTGTAACATGTGATTAAATGTACATGAAACTTGGAAATATATTCCGGCTAAGACCCGATGACTACGTGTGGAGATTATGTCCGGCTAAGACCCGATGACTACATGTGGAGATTTTGTCCGGGTAAGACCCGATAACTTCGTGTGGAGATTTCGTCTGAGCTAAAGGTCTCGCCGATAATCCGAGTAGAGGTTAAAGCTATAAGACTTCATAATAAGAATTGCTTATAAATATATTCAATGCGAAAGGTTAAACAGGTATGTACTCCAAGTTTATATGTGAGCTTGATTTGAACTAAATCATAAGGTAGTTATGTGATGCATACGAGAGCAATCTATGAGACTATTCCTATGATTATGTGACCTCGGATCAGTGTGAGAGGTTATGTGAAATCATACAATATATTTATGTCACATGAGCTCACTTTTATGTGAAAGTTTATCTGCCTATTTTATATGATGAGATGTGCATATTCGGTAAAGGGATGGTATGCCGAAGGAAGAGTGAAATAAAATATACGAACAACTATGTTATAATTTGATTGTTATCTGTTGACACTGCTTAAAACTTACTAAGCATTGTAATGCTTACTCCGTTTACTCTGTTTCCTCTGTTTTATAGATCTCATTGCGAAGCTACAAGCTCGGGGATCGTCAGCAACTAGTCACACTATCACTATCCACTGCTTGTTACTGTTATGTTTAGAATTATTTTATGGCATGTATAGAATAGACTAGTGGCGGAAGAATATTTTTGGTTAATGTATATAAGCCATGCGAAAATGGCATCTTTGAATGTTTACTTAGTGAAGTTTAAATTTTACCTCTGGTTGTGCTTAGTACTTATTTAAATGAACGATCTTTATTTCAAGAAAAAGTTCAAAATTTTACTGTTCTGACATGAGTTACAAGTCCGGTAATGCCCCTTACCTATTCTGGTGACGGTTACGGGATAGGGGTGTTACACGGGGGTTGTATTAGTCGGGAATGGAGGTTGTGGAACAGCCGTATTAGTTCGAATGTATTAGTTGAACCAATCATTCATCACGTTATAAAAAGCTTGTCTACCTTCATCATTCTGATTACTAGCAATAGGTTGAGAGTCCACTGGCGCTGTCCCTTGCGCGGGAGCTGGCGCTACACTCTCAAGATCATCAGCTACCGCTCGGTTGGGATCGGGATCCATTTCTATAAGTAAACACATTTTTAACTATCAGAAATCCCCACACTATCAAATAAACACATAATGGCATGTATAGCTAGACCCAAACGTATTACGGTAGTCCTAGAATCGACTAAACCGTAGCTTTGATACCAATAAAATTGTAACACCCCGTACCCGAGACCGTTGCCGGAGTCGAACACGAGGTGCTAACGGACTTAATTCATTTATTTGCACAGTCCATTTTAAAATTTCCAGACAAGCTGGCTAACTGCGTCACTATCACCTTAAAAATCATATCTCGAGTTTCAAAACTCAAAATCCGGTTCCGTAAATTTTTCCTGAAACTAGACTCATATGTACATCTAAAAATTTTTTTCTAGAATTTTTGGTCAAGCCAATTAGTACAGTTTATTAGTTAAATTCTCCCCTGTTTCAGGGTTCGATTACTCTGACCTTCATGCATTACGACTTAGATATCTCCCTGTACAGGGCTTCAATACTTATGAAGTTTATTTCTAAATAAACTAGACTCAAAAAAGAATCTGTACATAAAGGGCATGACTTCTAATTATCTCTGGTTGATTTATAGTAAATTTCCAAATTCGGAACAGGGGATCCAGAAATTGCTCTGGCCCTATTTCACGAAAACTTAAACATCTCATAAAATACGGCTCATATGATCATTTTGTTACTTTCCTATGAAAATAGATTCATCAAGGTTCGATTACATAATTTATTCACTATTTAATTCCATTCCTACTATTTTTAGTGATTTTTGAAATCCACACCACTGCTGCTATCAGCATCTATTTTTAAGGTAAACTTTACCTATTTCATGGTTTTCCATGAATCAACTAGAATTTGTCATACATAGCACCAAAATGATCATGATTAACCATTCCAATGATCGTTACCAAACATTTCCATACCTCTCAATGAACAACATACAAAACGATTATAATGCTATGCTCAAAGTATATATAAGCCATTTTCGCATGGCTATCCAAATATATACATTACCAAAAAGTACATGACTAACAACAAAGGGCAGTCCTATACATGCCATTTTCAAAGTTCAACTAAAAGAGTACCAAAAGGGCTTTGATAGTGTGGACGACTTTGACTTTGACACTCCCGAGTCCGATAGCTGACGAACAAAATCTATAAAATAGAAAAATCAAAGCAACGGAATAAGCATTTAATGCTTAGTAAGTTTGAGTAATGAAATTATGCACATCTGAAGTATAGCATTCATATGACTAAACGAATAATTTCATATACACATATTCTCAAAATCATACTTACTTCACATTTCCAACCCTTATATTCATATATATGGGATCAACTTAACTAAAGGCCGGAAGCTTGTTAATCGATTGAGCGAATACTATTTAAAGGGAATCAGCTATTCCAATGCATATACGAAACATACCTCATCGTTTGGATTTATGAGCGTATTAATTGAAATTATTACAGCGAGATCGCTCATTCTCAAACCAAGTACCTTCGGGATTTAGCCGGATATCGCAACTCGCACAAATGCCTTCGGGACTTAACCCGGATATAGTAACTCGCACACATGCCTTCGGGTCTTAGCCCGGAAATAGTCACTAGCACAAATGCCTTCGGGACTTAGCCCGGGTATAGCAACTACTCGGACAAATGCCTTCGGGACTTAGCCCGGATATAGTAACTTGCACAAATGCCTTCGGGACTTAGCCCGGATATCATCCGAATAATCATGTACATATGTCCACAAATCATAACACATTTTTATTTCGTTTTCATTACTAGAACTCAGACACAAGGCACTTATCTACCATTACCATTTTCGGCTCAATAGCCACATACAAAGAGCATGGTTTTTATTCGCTACATAACATGATCTAAACGAATCATGATCTAAGTTACATTACTCGAAAACTTACCTCGGATATTTTTGAACAGTTGCGGGTAGGCTATCGATCGCTTTCTCCTTTCCCTTGTTTGGTCTAGTTCCTCTTTGCTCTTGGGCTTAAACTAGGATAGCCATGGCCGAATACCTTGGTTTTTCCTCTTCAAAATTCCCTTTCCCCCTTTCGGCAATCAAGAAGAAAGATGAGCATGTATACTTTTTTTTATTGTTTTACTAATCACTTTTTTTAAAATAAAAATAAAGCCATCCCTTATTATAATTCTAAAACAAAACATATATCTTGCATCAAACATCATTTATGGCCGGCCACTAAGGAAATTTTGGTGCATTTGACATGCAAATCCCTCATGTCATCACTTCATGCTTTATTTAGTACTTTAAAATTTACCTATCACACTTTCAATTTTTTATCACATGAGTCCTATCTTAAAAATTTCACATACAAATAACCAAATCAAAGCATGAAACTTTCACACATGATTTACACATATAATAAACACAAAATTTAATAGTTAATTATTTTTATGACTCGGTTTTGTGGTCCCGAAACCACTTTCCGACTAGGGTCAATTTAGGGCTGTCACATGATTTCCCGTAATTGGCTTCTTTTAATAGTTTTCCCCAAACTGCAATCCCTTGGGTACGATCCTCAAAGTACTCACCAACTTCATTGTAAAATCTATATTACAACTCGACCCGTATACTTGAGGATACTGCTTCATAACTCTCTATTTTGTTACAATATTCATACTCTAGACAATAGTACGTCTAGAGGCAGTCAATAACTCATGTAAGTTCATAAAAACTCAATGAGAATTAATCACTTATACCTTGTTCATGGTTTCCTTAAAGAGCCAGATAGTTCATCACTTCCAACTTCTCTTCTTTCAACATCAAATGTCTGTCACGAATAGCATCACAAAAACCACACAACGTATTCATTCCTTCTATCTGCTATATTGTAGTTTGAATCCATTATCATCATGTGTCACTAACCTCGTTCTCTCAGGAATCTCTTTCAATCCATCTTGATCATGGTTCCCTACCTGTATTCTAGCAAACCAATGTTCAGAATTGTTTATCATACCTAATCTTAACTTTTACTATTTACAGATAGATGCCCTTCTTTAAGTTATCAAACACAACCTTTTTAGATTTTTTTCTTTCAATGAGAGTTCATCCATCCCACTATCTCTTCAATTGTTCCTTAATTTATTTTAACCTTTATCAGTATCTTTTGCATAGCAAGGAATTCAGAACTTCATTGGTATACATAAGTTCAACCCAAGCTAATCTTTATAGTTACAACTTATTAACGGACCCTATTCAAATGTTCAGATTTCAACTTATATTCAGAGAATATTCTAAATGATATTCCCATTACTTCCCTTCAGATCATCACCTTTAGTCATGTATTAATCTGGTCCTGCACTTACCATATAATAAATAGATATCTTGAATCATTCTAATTTCATTGCTCACATTTAACAATCAAACTAAACACACCATATCTATATAAAGAAATGCCACATAGGTTATCCATTAGAATATGCCTTTAGGGCTTATAGATTATTTTCCCACCTTGATGATTAAACACATACATACATCCCAGTCCCTATACACTGACATGATTCATACCAGACATTTCTGATCCCCAATCATAGAACCCTTAGAACTCATGCTTCACATACTAGACATTTAATGTAGATGTACTTCAACATAATACATACCTATACATAACTTAACATGCAATTCAAACTCATCCAATCTCTTATATAGCATATATACTCTCTTCTTCAATCTTTTATATACTCTTCATGATCACAAGAATATAGATCATAAAAATACCTTGATGGATACTTAGCAACCTTGTACGAACTCTTTTATGCCAACTATTATTCTGAATTATTAATTCTAGCAATTACCACCACAACCACATCCTTCTCTTAGAAATCCATTCAAACCTTTCATAAATTTCTATCAAAATAATAATTTTTTAATAGCACATATCCTTAAAATCCACTTCCAACAACCTATGCCTTAAGCCATACTCTTTCTTTCAAACAATTATTCACTAACATCTACTTTTGGTGGATATATATGTATTCAGCAAATACTTTTGTTGAATTGAATTGTGACAGCCCTAAATTGACCTTAGTCAGAAAGCGATTTCGGGACCGCTAAACCGAGTCACCAAAGTATTTGAATATGATATTTATTGTCTAAAATATGTGAATATGAATGTGTGAAAGTTTTAAGCTTCGATTTAGTCGATTGCATGTGAATTTAGTTAATAGGACTTATGTGTGACACTTTTGAAATGTGATAGGTTAATCTATAAGGACCTATTAATGCATGTTGTATAAGTGATGGGTTTGCATGTCAAATTACCCAAGTTTTAGATAGTGGCCGGCCATGCAATGGGATTAAAACATATTATAAACATTTTGTGTTAATGTGTTGTGTTAAAAATAATAAAATAAAAGGTCAGTAATAAAGTAATGAAAAGGGAGGGGTGATGAAAACAAAGTTGTTTCATCCATGCTCCTCCATTGCTGTGACTTGAGGAAGGAAGAAGAAGAGGATTCTCTTGCTCCATGTTCTGTTGGTTGATGTTTAGGAAGAGGTATGTTTGATGATTATTCCATAAAACTCATGCATATTTTTAAGTTGTTAGTTTGAATTCTACCTAGCCCATGGTTTAAATTTTTGCTATTTGAGGGAGATGATACTCGGCCATGGAAGTTGCCTTCCTTAGTTGGTGTTTGATGTTGTGGTGATGAGGCTTGAAGATGGTTGAGTTTGAGTGCTTAACAAAAAGCATTGGATGTGAGGGTGTGTGAGAATTAGAAAAGGATGGGTCTTAGCAACTTCATGAAGTATTCGGCCATGGTACTAGAATGTTGTAATTGTGTTTAAACTTAGAATTATGTAGTTATATGGTTAGTATAGGTAGGGATGACCGAATATGAGAGCATGAATAGATGAAGAGTTTTGTAATTATAAAAAAAATTGGTTAATTGATATGTGGTAAATGTTAAGTGTTAAATGAAATAGGAATGATATCATATTGGAATAGGTGTATTCGGCCTTTGATTAGGTATGTAGATGATAGTGATAGATTGATGTTGCACCTTCGGCTATAGGTAAGCATATTGATGATTCTATCTTAACTTAGATAATCGGCTAAAGGAGAATATTAGCTAATATGTTGAATTTGATTCATGATTTCATATATATGACTCTAATGTCTGATATATATATGGGCTAAGTACCTTGAATTTCTCTTGATGTTCAAGATGATTAAATCAATTTATTTGTTAAATTAAGCTCAAGAGCAAAGGGGAACTAAATCCGATAAAAGGAAGGAAAAAGTAATTGAATAGCTGTTGGAGTCGTTCGACAACATCCAAGGTAAGTTTTCGAGTAATGGAACTTAGTTTATGATTTGTTTAAGTCATGACACATAAGCATAACAAATAAACGGTGATGTAATGATTCTATTTGAGTTATATATTGAGGTAACTAGTTTATACTTATGACGGGCAGCCGAATGCGTATGGAGATCATGTTATAAAGCAAATCAAAATCATGCTCTTTGTATATGGCTATTGAGCCGAAAATGGTAATGATTGATAAGTGTCTTTTTTTTGAATTCTAGTTATGAAAATGAAATATAGATGTGTCATGATTTATTGATATATGTGCCTGATTATTCGGATGATATCCGGGCTAAGTCTCGAAGGCATTTGTGCTAGTGACTACATCCGGGCTAAGTCCCGAAGGCATTTGTGCTAGTGACTACATCCGGGCTAAGTCCCAAAGGCATTTGTGCTAGTGATTACATCCGAGCTAAGTCCCGAAGGCATTTGTGCTAGTGACTATATCCGGGCTAAGACCCGAAGACATTTGTGCGAGTTGCTATATCTGGCTAAATCCCGAAGGTACTTGGGTTTGGAAGTGAACGATATTGCTGTAATAATTTCAATTAATACGCTCATAAAATCCAAACGATAAGGTATGTTTCGTATATGCATCGGAAAGGTTGATTCCTTTTAAATCGTATTCGCACAATTGATTAACGAACTTCCGGCCTTTAGTTAGGTTTGATTCCCTGTGTATGAATATAATGGTTGAAGCGTGAAGTAAGTGTGATTTTGAGAACATGCTTATATGCAATTATTCATTTAGTCATACGAACGCTATACTTTAGTCGTGAATAATTTCATTACTCAAACTTACAAAGCATTAAATGCTTATTTTGTTTCTTTAATTCTCTGTTTTATAGATTTTGTTCGTCAGCTATCAGACTCGGGAGTGTCAAATTCGAAGTCGTCCACAGTATCTAAGCCCCTTTGGTACTCTTTTAGTTGAACTTTGATAGAGGCATGTATAGGACTGACCTTGTTGTTAATTAAGTACCTTTTGGTAATGTATAATTCGGTTGGCCATGCGAAAATGGCTTATATATTTTGAGCATAACGTTATAATCATTTTGTATATATATGGTTAATGAGAGGTGTGGAATTGCTTGGCAATGATTAGCCATTGGAATGGTTAATCACGATCATATTTGGTGCTATGTATGTCAAATGGCTAGTTGAATCATGGAAACTATGAAATAGGTGAAATTTGCCTTAAAATAGATGCTGACAGCAGCAGTGATGTGAGTTTGAAAAATCACTAAAAATAGTATAAATGTAATTAAATAATGAATAAATTATGTAAGCAAATCTTGATGAGTCTATTTTCATATGGAAGAAGCAAAACGACCATATGAGCCGTATTTCATGAGCTGTTCAAGTTTTAGTGAAACAGGGCCAGAGAGATTACTGGATCGCCTGTTCTGACTTTGGAAATTCACCATAAATTAACCAGAGATAATTAGAAGTCATGCCTTATATGTACAGATTCCTTTTTGAGTATAGTTTCATTAGAAACAAACGGCATATGTATTGGAGCCCTATACAGGAAGATATCTAAGTCGTAATGCATGAAGGTCAGAGTAGTCGAACCCTGAAATAGGGGAGACTTTAACTAATAAACTGTTCTAATTGGAATAACAAAAAATTCTAGAAAAAAGTTTGTAGATGGATATACGAGTATAGTTTCAGGAAATATTTACGGAATCAGTTTTCGAGTTTTGGAACTTGAGATATGATTTTTGAGGTGACTGTGACGCAGTTAGCCAGCTTGTCTGGAAATTTTAAAATAAACTGTGTAAATAAATGAATTAAGTCCGTTAACACCTCGTGTTCGACTCCGGCAACGGTCTCGGGTACGGGGCGTTACAATTTTATTAAAATAAAAGCTACGATTTAGTCAATTCTAGGACTACCGTAATACGTCCGGAGATTTCTGACAGTTAAAAATGTGTTTATTTATAGTAATGGATCCCGATCCCAACTGAGCGGTAGCTGATGATCTTGAGAGTGTAGCGCCTGCTCCCGCACAAGGGACAGCGCCGGTGGACTCTCAACCTATTGCTAGTAATCAAAATGATGAAGCTAGACAGGCTTTTTATAGCGTGATGAATGATTGGTTCAACCAATACATTCGAACTAATAAGGCTGTTCCACAACCCCCATTCCCAACTAATACAACCCCTACACCTGCGATACCTCCGGTAACTGACCAGATAAGGTTAAATAAGCCCCCAGTTGATAAAATCCGAAAACACGGGGCTACTGAATTTAAAGCTACAGACAGCGACGATGCCGAGCAAGCTGAATTTTGGTTGGACAACACTATTCGGGTACTTGATGAACTATCTTGTACACCCGATGAATGCCTAAAGTGTACTATCTCCTTGCTACGTGATTCCGCCTACTATTGGTGGAATACGTTGGTTTCTATTGTGCCCAGAGAGCAAGTAACTTGGGAGTTTTTCCAAACCGAGTTTTGAAAAAAGTATATCAGCCAGAGATTCATTGATCAAAAACGGAAAGAATTTCTTGAACTTAAACAAGGTTCCATGTCAGTTACTGACTATGAACGAAAGTTTGTAAGGCTTAGCCAGTACGCGCGAGAATGCATTTCTTCAGAAGCTGTGATGTGTAAACGTTTCGAAGATGGACTGAACGATGATATAAAGCTGTATGTTGGCATTTTAGAAATCAGAGAATTTGTAGTACTTGTTGAGCGAGCTGGCAAAGCCGAAGAGCTCAGTAAGGAGAAAAGAAAAGCTGATATGGGAGCAAAGGAGTTTCGTAAGAGATCTTCGGGAAAGCCCTTTCAACAGTCATTGAAGAAATTTAGAGATGATTTAGGTTGATTTAGAGACACTTCGGGCTTTTCTAGACAAGATCGTGATCGACCCCTTGTGAGTACACGAGTCACTTCCGTCGCCAGTGTTGGAAATGATCGTCGAGACAAAACAGAGTGCCAGTATTGTGGTAAATGGCATTCGGGGAGTTGTAGATTCCATGACCGCTCCTGTTACAAGTGCGGATTAGTTGACCACTTTATTAAAGATTGCCCGAGATTGTCTGAACAGAATGTAAATCAGAGTGGGAAACCGGGTGCTACTACTGCTCGAGGTAGACCATCTAGAAATACGGGAAATCCTAGTGGCGGTCAGAGAGGATCTAGAGACGCTACAACCAGATCTGAGGCTCGTGCTCCTGCTAGAGCTTATGCTATACGTGCACGCGAGGATGCTTCTTCGCCTGATGTTATTACCGGTACTTTCACTCTCTTTGATACTAATATGATTTCTTTGATTGACCCTGGGTCTACTCATTCTTATGTATGTGAGACTTTAGCATCCAGTAAGACTTTACCTGTTGAGTCTACTGAGTTCATTATTAGAGTGTCGAATCCTTTGGGTCGTTATGTACTTGTTGACAAAGTGTGTAAGAAATGTCCCCTAGTAATCCGAGGTTCCTGTTTTTCGGCCGATTTGATGCTTTTACCATTTGATGAATTTGATGTTATTCTCGGTTTGGACTGGTTGAGCGTACATGATGCAATTGTGAATTGCAAAAGTAAGACTATTGATTTGAGGTGTGTAAATAATGAGATAATCCGAGTTGAGTCTACTGTTTTGAATGGATTGCCAACAATAATATCCTCGATGTTAGCTCAAAAATATGTGAGAAAGGGATGTAAAGCGTACCTTGTATACGTACTTGATAATAAAGAGTCAGAAAAGAGACTTGAATCGGTACAAGTGGTTTGTGAATATCCGGATGTTTTTCCCAAAGAATTATCGGGGTTACCACCTGTTCGGGAGGTAGAGTTTGGCATCGAACTTGTACCTGGGACTACACCGATTTCGATAGCTCCGTATCGTATGGCACCAACGGAATTGAAAGAATTGAAAACTCAGTTGCAAGAGTTGATGGATAGAGGTTTTGTTCAACCGAGTTTCTCGCCTTGGGTTGCACCAGTATTGTTTGTGAAAAAGAAGGACGGAACCATGAGGTTGTGCATCGACTATCGTCAGCTGAATAAAGTGACAATAAAGAATAAATATCCGTTACCGCGTATTGATGATTTGTTTGATCAACTAAAGGGAGCCTCAGTGTTTTCAAAGATAGATTTGAGATCGGGTTATTATCAGCTGCGAATTCGAGATTCGGATATACCCAAAACTACTTTTAGAACGAGATACGGTCACTACGAGTTTTTAGTGATGCCGTTTGGGCTCACTAATGCCCCGACAGTATTTATGGATTTGATGAATCGGATCTTCAGACCGTATTTGGATCGGTTTGTAGTTGTGTTTATAGATGATATTTTGGTCTATTCGGAAAATGAAACCGAAGATGCTGAGCACCTGAGATTAGTGTTGTAGATTTTACGGGATAAGCAGTTATATGCTAAGTTCAGTAAATGTGAGTTCTGGTTGAGAGAAGTTAGCTTTTTGGGACATGTGGCATCTGCATCGGGTATTCGAGTTGATCCGAGCAAAATTTCAGCCATACTTAACTAGAAGCCTCCGAGAAATATTACTGAGGTTTGGAGCTTTTTGGGACTTGCTGGTTACTACAGACGGTTTGTAAAGGGTTTCTCGATGATAGCCACACCAATAACGAAACTACTTCAGAAAGATGTTAAGTTTGAATGGACAGAAAAATGTTAGAAAAGTTTTGATCAATTGAAAACTTATTTGACTGAAGCTCCAGTACTAGTGCAGCCCGAATCAGGCAAGGAGTTTGTCATTTATAGTGATGCATCCTAACTTGGGTTGGGTTGTGTATTGATGCAAGAAGGTCGAGTTGTAGCTTATGCGTCGAGACAATTGAAGCCACATGAGAAAAATTATCCAACCCATGATCTCGAACTGGCTACCATCGTATTCGCCTTGAAAATATGGCGACATTACTTATTCGGGGAGAAGTGCCATGTATATTCGGATCACAAAAGTCTCAAATATTTGATGACTCAAAAAGACTTGAATCTGCGGCAAAGGCGTTGGCTTGAGTTGTTGAAAGATTATGAGCTTGTCATTGACTATCACCCGGGAAAGGCTAATGTGGTTGCAAATGCTTTAAGTCGTAAATCACTGTTTGCTTTACGAGCGATGAATGTACACCTGTCTGTTCTATCCGACAATGTGTTAGTAGCTAAATTAAAGGCCAAACCATTGTTGATTCATCAAATTCATGAAGCTCAGAAAGTCGATGATGAATTGGTTGCAAAACGGGCTGAATGTGTTTTGAATATGAAATCAGAGTTTCAAATTGATAATGACGATTGTTTGAGGTTTCGAAGTCGTTTGTGTGTTCCAAGAAATTCAGAACTTATTTCGATGATTCTGAATGAAGCTCATTGTAGCCGAATGTCAATTCACCTGGGGAGTATGAAAATGTACAACGATCTGAGACGTCAGTTTTGGTGGCATGGTATGAAACGAGACATTTCCGATTTTGTTTCGAGGTGTTTAATATGTCAACAAGTGAAAGCGGAACACCAAGTGCCTACAGGTTTGCTTCAGCCGATCATGATACCTGAATGGAAATGGGATCGAGTCACAATGGTTTTGTATCTGGGTTGCCATTGTCGGCAAGTAAGAAAGATGCGATTTAGGTTGTTGTTGATAGACTGACTAAGTCGACTCATTTTATTCCTGTACGTACGGATTATTCACTGGATAAACTAGCTGAATTGTATGTTTCTCAGATTATGAGATTACACGGGGTACCTATTTCTATTGTGTCGGATAGAGATCCGAGATTCACCTCGCGATTTTGGAAGAAATTGCAAGAAGCTTTGGGTACCAAGTTGCATTTTAGCACCGCTTTTCATCCCCAGACTGATGGTCAATCCGAACGAATAATTCAGATACTTGAGGATATGTTGAGATGTTGCATCCTTGAGTTTAGTGGTTCGTGGGAATGGTATTTACCTTTGATTGAATTCGCTTACAACAATAGTTTTCAATCAAGCATTAAGATGGCACCTTACGAGGCTTTGTACGGTCGTAAATGCCGTACACCGTTGTTTTGGACCGAGCTCGGTGAAAGTAAAATTTTCGGAGTTGATTTGATTAAAGATGCTGAGCAGAAAGTACAAATAATTCACGAAAGTCTGAAGGCAGCATCAGATCGTAAGAAGTCGTACGCGGATTTAAAACGAAGAGATATTGAGTATCAGGTGGGAGACAAAGTATTTCTTAAAGTTTCACCTTGGAAAAAAATACTCAGATTTGGCCGTAAGGGCAAATTGAGTCCAAGGTTCATAGGGCCGTATGAAATATCCAAACGAGTTGGTCCAGTGGCATATAGATTGATTTTACCCCCTGATCTCGAGAAGATTCACAACGTTTTTCATGTTTCGATGCTTCGACGTTACAGATCTGATCCTTCGCACATAATAAATCCCTCCGAGGTTGAAATTCAAGCTGATATGAGTTATGAAGAAGAACCAATTCGTATCCTAGCCCGTGAAGTGAAAGAGTTGTGAAACAAAAGGGTTCCGTTAGTAAAGGTGTTATGGCTCAAACACGGGGTCGAAGAAGCTACTTGGGAAACCGAGAACTCTATGAAAGAACGATACCCAAACCTATTTACCGGTAAGATTTTTGGGGATGAAAATTTCTTAAGTGGGGGAGAGTTGTGACAGCCCTAAATTGACCCTAGTCAAAAAGCGGTTTCGAGACCGCTAAATCGAGTCACCAAAGTATTTGAATATGATATTTATTGTCTAAAATATGTGAATATGAATGTGTGAAAGTTTTAAGCTTCAATTTAGTCGATTGCATGTGAATTTAGTTAATAGGACTTATGTGTGACACTTTTGAAATGTGATAGGTTAATCTATAAGGACCTATTAATGCATGTTGTATAAGTGATGGGTTTGCATGTCAAATTACCCAAGTTTTAGATAGTGGCCGGCCATGCAATGGGATTAAAACATATTATAAACATTTTGTGTTAATGTGTTGTGTTAAAAATAATAAAATAAAAGGTTAGTAATAAAGTAATGAAAAGGGAGGGGTGATGAAAACAAAGTTGTTTCATCCATGCTCCTCCATTGTCGTGACTTGAGGAAGGAAGAAGAAGAGGATTCTCTTGCTCCATGTTCGGTTGGTTGATGTTTAGGAAGAGGTATGTTTGATGATTATTCCATAAAACTCATGCATATTTTTAAGTTGTTAGTTTGAATTCTACCTAGCCCATGGTTTAAATTTTTGCTATTTGAGGGAGATGATACTCGGCCATGGAAGTTGCCTTCCTTAGTTGGTGTTTGATGTTGTGGTGATGAGGCTTGAAGATGGTTGAGTTTGAGTGCTTAACAAAAAAGATTGGATGTGAGGGTGTGTGAGAATTAGAAAAGGATGGGTCTTAGCAACTTCAAGAAGTATTCGGCCATGGTACTAGAATGTTGTAATTGTGTTTAAACTTAGAATTATGTAGTTATATGGTTAGTATAGGTAGGGATGACCGAATATGAGAGCATGAATAGATGAAGAGTTTTGTAATTATAAAAAAAAATTGGTTCATTGATATGTGGTAAATGTTAAGTGTTAAATGAAATAGGAATGATATCATATTGGAATAGGTGTATTCAGCCTTTGATTAGGTATGTAGATGATAGTGATAGATTGATGTTGCACCTTCGGCTATAGGTAAGCATATTGATGATTCTATCTTAACTTCGATAATCGGCTAAAGGAGAATATTAGCTAATATGTTGAATTTGATTCATGATTTCATATATATGACTCTAATGTCTGATATATAAATGGGCTAAGTACGTTGAATTTCTCTTGATGTTCAAGATGATTAAATCAATTTATTTGTTAAATTAAGCTCAAGAGCAAAGGGGAACTAAATCCGATAAAGGGAAGGAAAAAGTAATTGAATAGCCGTTGGAGTCGTTCGAAAACATCCGAGGTAAGTTTTCGAGTAATGGAACTTAGTTTATGATATGTTTAAGTCATGACACATAAGCATAACAAATAAACGGTGATGTAATGATTCTATTTGAGTTATATATTGAGGTAACTAGTTTATACTTATGACGGGCAGCCGAATGCGTATGGAGATCATGTTATAAAGCAAATCAAAATCATGCTTTTTGTATGTGGCTATTGAGCCGAAAATGGTAATGATTGATAAGTGTCTTGTGTTTGAATTCTAGTTATGAAAATGAAATCTAGATGTGTCATGATTTATTGATATATGTGTTTGATTATGCGGATGACATCCGGGCTAAGTCCCGAAGGCATTTGTGCTAGTGACTACATCCGGGCTAAGTCCCGAAGGCATTTGTGCTAGTGACTACATCCGGGCTAAGTCCCGAAGGCATTTGTGCTAGTGATTACATCCGGGCTAAGTCCCGAAGGCATTTGTGCTAGTGACTATATCCGGGCTAAGACCCAAAGACATTTGTGCGAGTTGCTATATCCGGCTAAATCCCAAAGGTACTTGGGTTTGGAAGTGAGCGATCTTGCTGTAATAATTTCAATTAATACGCTCATAAAATCCAAACGATAAGGTATGTTTCGTATATGCATCGGAAAGGTTGATTCCTTTTAAATAGTATTCGCACAATTGATTAACGAACTTCCAGCCTTTAGTTAGGTTTGATTCCCTGTGTATGAATATAATGGTTGAAGCGTGAAGTAAGTGTGATTTTGAGAACATGCTTATATGCAATTATTCATTTAGTCATACGAACGCTATACTTTAGTCGTGAATAATTTCATTACTCAAACTTACTAAGCATTGAATGCTTATTCTGTTTCTTTAATTCTTTGTTTTATAGATTTTGTTCGTCAGCTATCAGACTCGGGAGTGTCAAAGTCAAAGTCGTCCACACTATCTAAGCCCCTTTGGTACTATTTTAGTTGAACTTTGATAGAGGCATGTATAGGACTGACCTTGTTGTTAATTAAGTACCTTTTGGTAATGTATATATTCGGTTGGCCATGCGAAAATGGCTTATATATTTTGAGCATAGCGTTATAATCATTTTGTATATATATATGGTTAATGAGAGGTGTGGAATTGCTTGGCAATGATTAGCCATTGGAATGGTTAATCACGATCATATTGGGTGCTATGTATGTCAAATGGCTAGTTGAATCATGGAAACTATGAAATAGGTGAAATTTGCCTTAAAATAGATGCTGACAGCAGCAGTGATGTGAGTTTGAAAATCACTAAAATATTAGAAATGTAATTAAATAATGAATAAATTATGTAATCGAATCTTGATGAGTCTATTTTCATATGGAAGAAGCGAAACGACCATATGAGCCGTATTTTATGAGCTGTTCAAGTTTTCGTGAAACAGGGCCAGAGCGATTACTGGATCCCCTGTTCTGACTTTGGAAATTCACCATAAATTAACCAGAGATAATTAGAAGTCATTCCTTATATGTACAGATTCCTTTTTGAGTCTAATTTCATTAGAAACAAATGGCATATGTATTGGAGCCCTGTACAGGGAGATATCTAAGTTGTAATGCATGAAGTTCAGAGTAGTCGAACCCTGAAACAGGGGAGACTTTAACTAATAAACTGTACTAATTGGTACGACGAAAAATTCTAGAAAAAACTTTGTAGATGGATACACGAGTCTAGTTTCATGAAATATTTACAGAATCAGTTTTTGAGTTTTGGAACTCGAGATATGATTTTTGAGGTGACTGTGACGCAGTTAGCCAGCTTGTCTGGAAATTTTAAAATGAACTGTGTAAATAAATGAATTTAGTCCGTTAACACCTCGTGTTCGACTCCGGCAACGGTCTCGGGTATGGGGCATTACATGAATGCCTTCAAAATGACACTAAACATACTTTGATTCTATACCGCATGTATTGATACTAACAACATACTGCTTGGACCATTCAAATGAACTTCACGTCAATTTCTTCAAGGATACACAAATTTAGAATACCCATTTTTCTAGATTTCCTATGATTTCAGGAGAGGTCATTACACCCCAGACAACTGTGATTTGATAGATTCCAAATAACTCTGATTCAACCATTCATCGTAATATAAACAACACTAAATGACAGATCCTTAAATCTTACATAGTTACAAATATATATCTAACCATTTCAGATCATCTTGGTGAATACCTTTACCATCTTGCAACTACACAGTTCTTTTCAATAACTTATTCAATTAATTCAAAGGCCTTACTCAACCCTTGACCTTGAGCATAGTAATACTTTACCTCAGCTATACTTATTACAAAACTATTTGACTCATTCATATCTTACCAGAAATACATGTATGTAAATCTTACCAGACATTAAAGATAGATCACAACATTCAGGCCAAACAGAACATACCATCATTTCATATACTACCATGGGCCATGACCTCATGGTCTTACGTATACATTCATGTATTGCAATCTTCCATTTCTATTATTATGTTGAAGGCTACACCATGAATCATTCCTATCATATCATTTCATTTTCTTTACTGCCACAGGACTCAGCCTCATGGACTTGCACACATATCATGTATCGCGATCAGGCAATTCAGTCCTTAATTTACTACAAGCTATGCCATAAGTATTTTTTGATCATAAGATGCCATGGGTCAAAACCTCATGGTCTTTTGTTTCGTTCATGTTGTGACTTGCCAATCTGGTTACCAATAAATGCCCTACCAAAGGCTCCATAGGGAGAACATAACCATCGTGCTCACTTACCCAAAACTTGTTTACATGTTAGATAATTTCTTACCTTTAATTCTTAAAATATACTTAAATAATTATATTAATATCAATCATTCATGACCTAACATTATTATTACAATCTTATACATGTTGCCTTCTTTATGTACTTTTCATGATTTTTTATTTGCATTTTGGTCATGTTCATAGATATATTTTAATATGAACAATATGCATGCAAGAGTCATAGTAGAGACTCACTTGGAAACTTACTTCTAGCAGCTTGAACATCAGATCTAAAAGCTTGAATTGCAATCAGTAGCAATCAATGCTTAAAGAACATAGAAACATTATTAAAACCCATTCACATACATTTTACCATCTTCTTCTCAAACATTGAAAACCTTATACAAAGCCCCTTTTTTCTTTAATCTTACTGTTCACCATAGGCTTACTCTTTAGGATTCCTCATGCATAATTAAAAAACTCACCTAGGATATTGACCATCTCTAGACGTACTAACGTCCAGAGTGTTAATACTGTAATAAAATATAGAAATACAAGGCGGTATCCGCAAGTATATGGGTCGAGTTGTAATATAGTTTTACAATAGACGAGGTGAGTACTTCGAGGATCGTACCCAAGGGAAGCGAGTACTAACTTAAACACTAAAAGATCTAATTAGTACTTTAAATCAGTTATAGTACGAGAACATAATAAAAAAGGTTTTTTAGGGTCGCTATAATGATAAAATTAAATAACATAAAAGAAATAAAATTCAAGAGATAGAAGAGTAGAGTGAATCAATTCTTGGTTATGAGTGATTAGCTCACTTCGATAATCCCAATCAACTGTTATTTTGGGTTCCTCGTCAATCCACTAGTTACTACCCTAGCATGATCTTTCGATCTTCCACTAACATAATGAGTCAATAAGGACTACTTATCTTCTGACCTCACAATCCAGACTGGTTTAGGGTGAAAGTATTCATGGATAGGCACCTTGATGACTTTCTGGGGTTGTCAGGCCTAGGGTTTGTTTCATATTCTTCCTTTCTCAAAAAGCTGATCTATTGAGTAGCCCTACAAAACAGTTAATAAATCATACCTCTACTCACTAATCCTCCTAACTCATAGGAGGATTAGTTCCTCATGACTTTCATAAACAATATGGAATTGGTGTAAAGAGAGAACATGATAAATGGATTAAAGTGTAGAGTTTAAGAAAACACCTGATTGGTATTAAGGATGAAGAATAACTGAAAATAAATTCTAAAAACCTAATAATGAAAGAAAACTAAACATAGTTTAAAAGAGAGAATCTAGACTAATTGAATGATGTTTATAACATGTGCTAAAGGAGCCCATTTATAGATTCTAAGTGGTCGTCACACTTAACCATAGGTTAGCTGACATTCTTGGGCTTTAAGTTTGATTGTGCAGACCAAAATACCTCTGTTTCATATTTAATTTTTGTTCTAGAGTCGATGTTGTGACACACTAGGACCTGTGTCACGACATGGCAATAATGTACTCCTCTTGGAATACCTTCAGGGATATGTCACGCCACTCTCAAGTTGTGTCGTGAAATTGAAGGCAGTCTTGAGATTTCTCCATTCTGCGCTCTATGTTGGGACATCGATCATCCCATGTTGTGACATAGTGACCAGTATTCATTTAGTATGCCTTCTAAAAGTCTCCTGCATACTCACAAAGTACGTTAGCTCACCCTTAGGCCTTATTCATCCCTTAAGGCAGATAAATGACTCAAATTGCACATTTTATTCACTTATTAAAAACTTAAGAAAACACAATTCAAACCTATTGAAAATGCTTGTTTTCAATCTCCTAAAGTGTGATAATTTGTTTAATCTACTACATCAAATTACGATAGATCAAAAATGATGAAATCTCCTACTTCAGATTTGATTTTCAGTTCTAGCTCAAAGATAGAAAAATGTATTCAACTACCATTGAATCCCTTCTTTCCCACTATCTTAAATGAGTATGATATCTGCATCAGGCTAGTTGTCAACTTTATCCTGGTAGACTCTAGTGGCTTATTACATAGACTATTGCATGTACAATGAACCATTTTTGATGGGGGTCCTTCAAAAACTTTATCAGTTAAAGGTAATCAAACAAGGCTTGTCTTTTAGTAATGCCCATTTCAGTACATGCTCTAGGTGTGAGCCTATCACCCAAAACAACATTTCTATCCTTTATACATGAAAAGAAAAGTACATAAGGGTAAATTATAGTCTTGAATCTGGTTTTGGCTTCCCAACTAGATGGTCCCTGTAACGGCCCCACGCCCGAGACCGTCGCGGGAGTCGAGTATGAGGTGTTACTAAGCTTAATTTAACATTTTTAGAACTTTGGATTATTTGTTTCTACATTCACAGCTTTTAAGCTACTTGCGTCACGGTCACAAGAAAAATCATATCTTGAGTTACAAAACTTGAAATCAAGATCTGTAAATTTTCCCTGAATCTAGACTCATATACCTATCTACTAATTTTTTTATAAAATTTTTGGTCGGGCCAATTAGTACAGTTTATTAGTTAAATTTACCCCTGTTTCAGGACTTGACTGGTCTGACCTCTGTTTACTAAAAACCACTTTTCAATCTGTAAACAATTCATATGACTATGAGGTTTGTTTCTCCTAAAACTAGACTCAATAAAGATTCTTAGGATATAAAATATACCACCTAATTATATCTTTATAATTTATAATGAATTTCTAAAATTTGAACAGGGGATTCAAAAACTGCTATGACCCTGTTTCACTAAAATTCAAATATCTTCTAACATATAATTCCTTTACCTGTTTCATTTGTTTCATGTGAAACTAGACATAATAAGCTTAAATTTGATATTTATTCCATCACCAAATTCAATTTCTATGATTTTTAATAAATTTTCAAACTCGCGTCAGTGTTGCTGCAGTATTCTGTTTATGGCGAATTTCATCCTTTTTATGAGTTTTTATGCACTAAGTATCTTAATAGTTTTCCTTAACATCAAACATAATCTACACTAACCATTTTCATAATTTATCATTATCAAGCATTTCCTCAACCATTCCACAACCATACCATAAGATCATTTACACAAAATAGGTATATTGCTATACATGCCATACTTAAATTTACAAGCCATTTACCAAAAATCTTCCTGATAGTGTGACTGAGCCTTCGACCTATCCCGACTCCTTAACTGGCTTGTCCAAACTACAATGAGTAAGAAGGAGGGAGTAAGCATAAATGCTTAGTAAGTTCATATGTAATAATAAATAACATAACAAACAATCAAACTAATCAACATTAGCATATATCATCAACACACTTATCACATTTTTTTAATCATTTTTCATCATCTTATTACCTTATCGTGGTTGTAATCAACACTCAACCCGAGGGTTAAATACATACATTTCCAAAATATCCATTTCTCATCACTTACCAATACGTCTCTTTTCATCTCGAGTATTCCTCCATGTGAGTAAAACTTTACTCGTTGAACACATCGGAATATAATTCGGATACATGGATAATTTGCATATAAGTGCCACATATTCAATCAAGCAATCATGTAACCCGCCCATAAGCGAACTCAGACTCAACTCAACGAGCTCGGGCGTTCGCATCCATAAGTGAACTCGGACTCAACTCAACGAGTTCGGACATTCGCATCCATAAGTGAACTCGGACTCAACTCAACGAGTTCGGATGCTCAACCATCCTAGTGACATGTCACTTGTATCCTAATCTATTCCTAAGGTTCAAACGGGATTTTTCTCGAACACTTATCCTTGCCGTCTTCCGTAGAATGCCGAAATCAATACTTGGTAACAATTATATTTAACAAGTAGCTCACATAATTTACATATTATTTGAAATTAACCACAAAGCATACATTTCATAATGAAATTCAGCATAACACATAATTAATATCAATAAATTAAAAATAACAATTATGCTACATTATTTACACATGAACTTACCTTGGTACCAAAATACAAAGATTTTGCAATTTAGTCCACAATCTTTTCTTTTCCTCGATTGAGGTCGATTCCACGTCTTTCTTGATCTAAAATAACACATTTAGCTTATTTAATACTCACATTATCAAATTAATCCTTAACTCAAATTTTGGCAAAATTACAATTTTACCCCTAAACTTTTGCATATTCACATTTTTGCCCTAGGCTCGGGATTAAACTTTATTCCTTATTCTTATGTTTTACAACATGCTGATCACTTTTCTCTTCTATGGCAACATCAAATTCTCACTCTAACATGTACTTATGACTATTAGGTATTTTTACCGATTAAGCCCTTTTACTCGTTTTCATTCAAAACCGAGTAGCACAAGTTGTCTAACATAATTTAAAACCCGATATTTTATCATAAAACATCAAATACACAAATTTCACCTATGGGTATTTTTCCAAATATGAACCCTAAGTTGAATTATTGTTAGCATAAGCTTAATCGAGCTACCGGGATCTCAAAAACGTAAAAATCATTAAAACGGGGCTTGGAATCACTTACTATGGAGCTTGGAAGCTTGAAAAAAACCCTAGCTATGGAGAACCCTTGAAATTTCGGCCTAATGAAGAAGATGGACAAAAATTGGCTTTTAATTTTGTTTTTAATTCATTTTAATAACTAAATGACCAAAATACCCTTACTACTAAACTTTCCAAAAATTCCTTCCATGTCCTAATTTTGTCCATGAACTTAAAATTGGTCAAATTGCTATTTAAGACCTCCTCATTAATATTCCAAAACAATTTCATACTAAAAACTTCTAGAATGCAAGTTTTGCAACTTATTCGATTTAGTCCCTACTTTCAATTTAAGCACTTTAGGCATAGAATTTCATCACGAAATTTTCACACAATCATGCAATCATATCATAAACCTCAAAATAATTATAAAATAATTATTTCTATCTCGGATTTGTGGTCACGAAACCACTATTCTGATTAGGCCCTAATTCGGGATATTACAACTCTCCCCCCCTTTAAGGATTTTCGTCCTCAAAAATCTTACCTGTAAACAGATGTGGGTATTGATTTCTCATAGTTTCTTCCGATTCCCATGTAGCTTTTTCTACTCCATGCCTTTGCCACAACACCTTCACAAATGCAACATTTTTATTCCTTAGTTGTTTGACCTCTCGAGCTAAAATCTTAATCGGTTCTTCTTCGTAGGTCATATCTGGTTGTAGTTCAATTTCTGTCGGTGAAACTACATGTGAAGGATCCGAACGATACCGATGTAACATATATATGTGGAACACATCATGAATCTTCTCTAATTCAGGTGGTAATGCTAGCCGATATGCTATCGGTCCAACTTTTTAAATTACTTCATACGGCCCAATAAAACGCGGACTTAATTTTCCCTTCCGTCCAAATCTAAGGACTTTCTTCCACGGAGACACCTTTAAAAATAATTTATCACCAACTTGAAATTCAATGTCCTTTCGTTTTAAATCTGCATAAGATTTCTGTCTATCTGAAGCAGCTTTCAAACAATCTCGAATTACCTTCACTTTTTCTTCAGTTTCTTTTATTAGATCAACTCCATAAATCTGATTTTCCTTGAGTTCAGTCCAATACAAAGGCGTTCGACACTTACGACCATACAATGCTTCATAAGGTGCCATTTTCAAGCTCGTCTGATAACTATTATTGTAAGCAAATTCCACCAACGGTAAGTATCTTTCCCAACTTCCTTGAAATTCCAATACACAACATCTAAGCATATCTTCAAGAATCTAAATTATTCTTCTCATGAGGTTTTAACTGTATCGAAGCATAAGCCACCACTTTTCCTTCTTGCATGAGTACACACCCCAAACCATTTAGAGAAGCATCACTATACACCACAAATTCTTTACCTGATTCGGGTTGTATCAACACTGGTGCTTCAGTTAATAACTTTTTCAATTCTTCGAAACTCTGTTGACATTCTTCCGTCCATTCAAATTTAACATCCTTTCGGAGTAGTCTAGCCATAGGAGCAGCAATTATAGAAAATCCATTTACGAACTGCCGATAATACCCAGCTAGCCCCAAGAAACTTCTAACTTCAGTTACGTTTTTCGGTGGTTTCCAATCAACAATGGCTGAAATTTTACTAGGATCAACCCGTATACCATCACCTGGAACAATATGACCCAAAAATCCAACTTTCCGGAGCCAAAATTCACTTTTACTAAACTTAGCATACAGCTGTTTATCTCTCAAAGTTTGCAAAACTATCATCAAATGCTCAGCATGCTCTGTCTCATCTTTTGAATAAATTAAAATATCATCTATAAACACCACAACAAATCTGTCCAGGTATGGCTGAAATATGCGATTCATTAAGTCCATAAACACAGCAGGAGCATTTGTCAATCCGAATGGCATAACTAGAAATTCATAATGACCATACCTTGTTCTAAAAGCAGTTTTAGGCACATCCGACTCTTTTACCCGCAGTTGGTAATACCCAGATCTCAAGTCAATCTTTGAAAACCATGTCGCTCCTTTTAGCTGATCAAACAAATCATCAATTCTTGGCAACGGATACTTGTTTTTGATTGTCACCTTGTTTAACTGCCGATAATCAACACACAACCTCATAGAACCATCCTTCTTTTTCACAAATAACACGGGAGCACCCTAAGGTGAAAAACTCGGTCTCACAAAACCTTTATCAGTCAACTCTTGCAACTGCGACTTTAATTCCTTCAACTCTGCTGGTGCCATTGTATACGGAGCAATCGAAATCGGAGCTGTTCCCGGTATCAAATCAATACCAAATTCTACTTCCCTGACAGGAGGCAAACCCGGCAATTCTTCTGGAAATACGTCCGCAAATTCACATACAACCGGCACTGATTCAACTTTCTTTTCAACTTCTTTTGTATTAATTACATACGCCAAATAAGCTTCATAACCCTTTCTCAAATATCTCTGAGCCGACATCAAAGAAATCATACTAGATAATGCCTCTGATTTATCTGATTCAACCCGCAGAGTTTCACCATTTCCACATTTTAATTCTATAATCTTTTCTTTGGAATTTATTTTAGCATCATGCAATGTCAACCAATCCATACCCAAAATAACATCAAACTCATCAAACGGCAACAACATCAAGTCGGCCAGAAAGTAATGATCCCGAATCATTAAAGGACATTTCTTGCTTACTTTATCAACTATCACGCATTTGCCTAACGGGTTCGACACTCTAATCATAAATTCTGTGTTCTCAACAGGTATATTCATACTAGACACCAGTTTCATGCATACATATGAATGAGTAGAACCGGGATCAATCAAAGCAATAACATTAACATTATAGAGAGAAAATGTACTGGTAATCACATCAGGTGAGGAAGCATCTTCACGTGCCTTTAATAGCATAAGTTGTAGCTGGAGCTCTTCCTTCAGATCTAACTGTTGCATCTCTGGCTACATTCTTACTACTTGTTTCACTTCCAGCTTTTCTCGGATACCTTCCCCTCGAGTCTGCACCACTAGATTTTACATTCTGAAATTTTTCTTTCTCAGCTCTCTCTCTGGGCAGTCTCTAATAAAATGATCCGGAGAACCACATCAAAAACATTCATTTGCTCTGCACGGACCAAAATGATTTCTACCACACCGCTGGCACTCGGGTTTAACAAATCTCGTATTTCCCACACTAGCCGCAGAAGTAGTTTGAGATTTAGGACCCACATTCTGCTTCTTAAAATTTCCATATGATTGCCCAGCTGAAACTTGGGAACGAGGATTCATATTTCTTGACTTTCCGGGTTGCTGTGAAGGTGCATTACTCATTGGTCTTTTCTTCCAATTTCGTGTTTCAGATTCTACCTTTTTCTTTTCTTTCAGTAGTTCTTCAGCCTTACAAGCTCGATCAACCAGTACTACCATTTCTTTCAGTTCAAGGATCTCGACAAATACCTTAATGTCTTCGTTGAGCCTGTCTTCAAATCGTTGGCACATCTTGGCTTCTGTAGGAACATATTCCCTGGCATACTTACTCAATCGAACAAACTCTCTTTCATAAACTGAGACTGTCATATTACCTTGCTTCAGCTCAAGAAACTCTTTACATTTCTGATCAATAAATCTTTCACTAATATATTTCTTCTGAAACTCTTCTTGAAAGAATTCTCAGGTTACCCTCTCGTTCGGTACCACCAAAATCAAAGTCTTCCACCAATTATAGGCTGAATCTCTCAACAAAGATGTAGCACATTTCAAACATTCTTCAGGTGTACAATATAATTCGTCAAATACCCGGATTCAATTTTCAAGCTAGAACTCTGCTCTCTCGGCATCATCATCAATATTTGCTTTAAATTCTTCGGCCCCTTGCTTGCGAATTCTATCAACTGGAGTTCTTTGAAATTTCATCAGATTCATACCTTGAGGCATCGGGGGTACAGGTTTAGGAATTGGGGGAGGTGGGGGAGGTCGTACATTTGGGTTCGTACGAACGAACTCAGTGTACCATGCACTCATCATTTGGAGAAAGGCTTCCCGATCCCTTTCTCCTCCTCCCTGACCAACAGTAGGAGGTGGATTTTCAGTCGGCGTTGCTCCTTCAGCCGGAGCTGGTGCATTACTCTCTACTTCATCTGTCATAGCTGGATCGGGATCCATTTACTATATAAAAATCTTTTAAAAAGGTCAGAAGTCGTCACACTATCACAATTCATACATATGGCATGTATAGCAAAATCCGTACATACAACACGTAGTCCGAGAACTGACTAAACCTGCTCTGATACCACAAAATGTAACGCCCCCATGCCCGAGACCGTCGCGGGAGTTGAGTATGAGGTGTTACTAAGCTTAATTTAACATTTTTAGAACTTTGGATTATTTGTTTCTATATTCACAGCTTTTAAGCTACTTGCGTCACAGTCACAAGAAAAATCATATCTTGAGTTACGAAACTCAAAATCAAGATCCATAAATTTTCCCTGAATCTAGACTCATATACCTATCTACTAATTTTTTATAAAATTTTTGGTTGGGCCAATTAGTATAGTTTATTAGTTAAAGTTACCCCTGTTTCAGGACTTGACTGGTCTGACCTCTGTTTACTACAAACCACTTTTCTATCTGTAAAAAAATTCATATGACTATGAGGTTTGTTTCTCCTAAAACTAGACTCAATAAGGATTCTTAGGATATAAAATATACCACCTAATTATATCTTTATAATTTATAATGAATTTCTAAATTTGGAACAAGGGATTCAAAAATTGCTATGACCCTATTTCACTAAAATTCAAATATCTTCTAACATATAATTCCTTTACCTGTTTTATTTGTTTCATATAAAACTAGACATAATAAGCTTCAATTTGATATGTATTCCATCACCAAATTCAATTGCTATGATTTTTAATAAATTTTCAAACTCGCGTCAGTGTTGCTGCAGTATTCTATTTATGGCAAATTTCATCCTTTTTATGAGTTTTTATGCACTAAGTATCTTAATAGTTTTCCTTAACATCAAACATAATCTACACTAACCATTTTCATAATTTATCATTATCAAGCATTTCCTCAACCATTCCACAACCATACCATAAGATCATTTACACAAAATAGGTATATTGCTATACATGCCATACTTAAATTTACAAGCCATTTACCAAAAATCTTCCTGATAGTGTGACTGAGCCTTCGACCTATCCCGACTCCTTAACTGGCTTGTCCAAAACTACAATGAGTAAGAAGGAGGGAGTAAGCATAAATGCTTAGTAATTTCATATGTAAATAATAAATAACATAACAAACAATCAAACTAATCAACATTAGCATATATCATCAACACACTTATCACATTTTTTAATCATTTTTCATCATCTTATTACCTTATCGTGGTTGTAATCAACACTCAACCCGAGGGTTAAATACATACCTTTCCAAAATATCCATTTCTCATCACTTACCAATACGTCTCTTTTCATCTCGAGTATTTCTCCATGTGAGTAAAACTTTACCCGTTGAACACATCGGAATATAATTCGGATACATGGATAATTTGCATATAAGTGCCACATATTCAATCAAGCAATCATGTAACCCGCCCATAAGCGAACTCGGACTCAACTCAACGAGCTCGGGCGTTCGTATCCATAAGTGAACTCGGACTCAACTCAACGAGTTCGGATGCCTAGTTACATCTCACGAACTCGGACTCAACTCAACGAGTTTAGACATTCGCATCCATAAGTGAACTCGGACTCAACTCAACGAGTTCGGATGCTCAACCATCCTAGTGACATGTCACTTGTATCCTAATCTATTCCTAAGGTTCAAACGGGATTTTTCTCGAACACTTATCCTTGCCGTCTTCCGTAGAATGCCGAAATCAATACTCGATAACAATTATATTTAACAAGTAGCTCACATAATTTACATATTATTTGAAATTAACCACAAAGCATACATTTCATAATGAAATTCAGCATAACACATAATTAATATCAATAACTTAAAAATAACAATTATGCTACATTATTTACACATGAACTTACCTTGGTACCAAAATACAAAGATTTTGCAATTTAGTCCACAATCTTTTCTTTTCCTCAATTGAGGTCGATTCCACGTCTTTCTTGATCTAAAATAACACATTTAGCTTATTTAATACTCACATTATCAAATTAATCCTTAACTCAAATTTTGGCAAAATTACAATTTTACCCCTAAACTTTTGCATATTTACATTTTTGTCCCTAGGCTCGGGATTAAACTTTATTCCTTATTCTTATGTTTTACAACATGCTGATCACTTTTCTCTTCTATGGCAACATCAAATTCTCACTCTAACATGTACTTATGACTATTAGGTATTTTTACCGATTAAGCCCTTTTACTCGTTTTCACTCAAAACCGAGTAGCACAAGTTGTCTAACATAATTTAAAACCCCATATTCTATCATAAAACATCAAAATACACAAATTTCACCTATGGGTATTTTTCCAAATATGAACCCTAAGTTGAATTATTGTTAGCATAAGCTTAATCGAGCTACCGGGATCTCAAAAACGTAAAAATCATTAAAAATAGGGCTTGGAATCACTTACTATGGAGCTTGGAAGCTTGAAAAAAACCCTAGCTATGGAGAACCCTTGAAATTTCGGCCTAATGAAGAAGATGAACAAAAATTGGCTTTTAATTTTGTTTTTAATTCATTTTAATAACTAAATGACCAAAATACCCTTACTACTAAACTTTCCAAAAATTCCTTCCATGTCCTAATTTTTTCCATGAACTTAAAATTGGTCAAATTGCTATTTAAGACCTCCTCATTAATATTCCAAAACAATTTCATACTAAAAACTTCTAGAATGCAAGTTTTGCAACTTATTCGATTTAGTCCCTACTTTCAATTTAAGCACTTTAGGCATAGAATTTCATCACGAAATTTTCACACAATCATGCAATCATATCATAAACCTCAAAATAATTATAAAATAATTATTTCTATCTCGAATTTGTGGTCACGAAACCACTATTCCGATTAGGCCCTAATTCGGGATATTACAGTCCCCTTCCAAGAAGAGCACTTGCATAAAATGTTAACATCTGGATTTTGAGCTTGTTGATTTTAAATATAAGGGATTGAGTGTAACACCCCAAACTGGCCTAGACGTTATGGTCGAATCTGACGATGTCACATTGGAGTGTTTTTAAAAAAACATAATTTCATTGAAAAACCTGTTCTATATTAAAACATCTTTGTGCTCTTAACGAAAATTTAGGATATCTCGTTCATTGTTAAAACTCAAGTTGTTTTAGTAAAGTGTTAATCATATTAGATTGTTATTACACTTTAAAACAATGTTTGTTACAGAAGCTTTCAAAATATGTTGCATAAACGTAGTGTTTTGGAAAGCATTTATCTTTTGAAAATCCGCGTCCTATTACTGACAGATATTAATCAAAATAAATAAAATCCCAAATTAAAAGTTAAAAATTGAAAGAGGCCTTATTACAAAAACAAATACCCAAATTAAATTTCTTATAAATAAAAAGGAAAATATGGAAGCATGTGCGACTGTGTGGCCACCTTCGAGTCCCTCGCAGCATCGACCCGCCTAAACATGGGGATTACTTGTATAGACAAACAAAAGGGTGAGTTTATAAAAACTCAATGTGTAATCCCTTAATGAACAGAAAGTTAGTCATACAATAGGCAAATACAGTCTGGGCCTGAGCTCATTTCAGTAACAGTTTAGTTTCAGTTAGGGCCTAAGCCCATTACAGTATCAGTATCAGTGTGGGCCTTTGCCTATTTCAGTGAGAGTAATAGTTCATATATGCAATCAAAAGTCCTACCCAACCAGCCTCTACACTCCACTTTGTCCAGCCCTACACTCCATGTGGGGATAAAATCAACCCACCCATCCTTACACTAAAAAATTAGCACCAGTTGCGGCACTAAACAGTGTTTGCAGTAGAGCTTCCAGTACAGTACACTTCCTCCAATCAATATAACCCATCCCCATGCAATATGTCATGCATCGTATCATAATATCATACATGTATGCAATATATATAAAATGTCATGCTCGATTATAATCATACATCTCATAAGAGCATAATAGTCATTTTACCTCATGGGGCATAATAGTTATTTATCACTTTGGGGTCTAGGTATACTTACTAACCCAACAGTAGGTCCACAGCCATCTCGAGCGATTCGTGCAACCTTAACAGTCAAACAACATAAATGGGCCCAAGGCCCATAATGTGGGCCCATGTGTGCAAACATGCCCGTGTGGCCCACAACGCCCAAAAATGGCCTTGGCCATGTGGACTACACAACCTGGACCAATATTCTCCACAAATCCGTGTAGTTTACCTATGTGGGGCCCATACAGCCCGTTCAGCCCAACGTTTCCCAAAATGGCCTAAGCCCATGAAATTGCTCATGGTGGCCTTTATGATCAAATGCCCACATCTATGCGTTCAGGTTACCACACGAGTGAGCACACGCCCGTGTAGCGTCAATGGTCACATTTTTCGGCTTTTGCCGATTTACGAATAGGGGTAGTATTTTACACACCTTGTTTGCGAAAAGTGCTAAAAGTCCATGAACAGCAAAACCTACATTCATACAAGGCTTTCCATTAGCCACTTGACAATAGGGTTAATCACCCTCTTTTACACACTTAACCCAAAATAACATTTGATACTTGCCTTGATTGAAAGAGTGGTTTAGCCCGCTTAAACCGTTGACGAAGGTTGATTACACCCTCCTTGTCGAAAAGCTACATTACCAGCAAAGTCCATTAATGATGATTGCATAAACACATGGCTTGAATCAGCATATACAGGCTTATTGTATACACAAAACCAGAGATAGGGAAAAATAAGGCAATCGACCAACAACCTATAACACAAGCCATGCACCAAAGTTCAACATGTGATAAATAAGGGTCAAGCTACCTTTAATCGAGTGACGAGGGAAAGGTTCTGAATGCTTCTGAACACTTGTAAGCTTTTTCACTCCTCAAGAAGTTCTAAAAATCAAAAATAGACCATAAATGACAGAGAGAAGATGGGAATCGACAATACAAGAAAAAGAGGAGAAAACCCGAAAGTGGAAAAGCAAAACAGGGACTTACCAATCAATATTCGGCCAATGTACCAAGTGAAAAGGGAAGGAATTGAGAGAGAGCAGAGAAAAGAATTGAAGGGGAGAGGAGACAAGGTAATCAGCCTAAGGACAACAATCGACTGTAGGAGGGGGAAGGTGGAGTAATTGATCAAGAAGGTCACAAAAAGAACAAGGAAACTAAGGGAGTAACTTGTCAAAACTGAAAGTGTTGAGAGGGGAAAAGGAGTTAGAAGCAATCGGTCAAGAGAGGGAGACCAATTTAGAAAGAAAAGGAAAAGAAGTCATTTAACAAGAGTAAAATGGTCAAAAAGAGAGCACAAAATCACAAAGCATTGAAAAATACCTGAATGGTCAAGCAATATTAGGCCTCAACAAGGAAGTGCAAAGAAGGAAAAGAAAACCATTTCATAAAAATCGAAAAAGGGAATGAGTATACCCACCCCAAAACCGAATTCTTTCCCCCAAAACCAATTTCCTTGAGTACGCAAAGTCCCACTCGGCACAACACTTCCTTCCCCTCTATTCCCCATGATTTTCTCTAAAATCTTTCCAACCGTCTACCAAATCCTATGATCCACTCCTTAAGCTCTCCTCCAATCTCTCCACCAACTAATTTGAACTCTCTTCAAACTCTTTAGAGTTTTAGTCAACCTAGGGCACTCCCATATACTCACTGCAAAATAAAACACTCATTTTACATCGCCAAGCCTCGAACCTCAGATACCAAGGAACACTCCACACGCCACTTACCCCTAGAATAATAGGCCCTTTTTTTTGTCATGTTTTATCCATATTTATTTAAAAAGCCTACTGACTAGAGACAAGGTTAATTCAAGTAAAAACAAAACTTTTGCACAATCCAAGGGTTGAACTCAGGACTTCTCCAACACTTCTCAAGACACTTAACCAATGAAGCAAGCATGCATTTATGCAACACAACATACAAAAATAATTACTTATAATTTGGGCATTAAAACTCTACCCCCTAAAAGAAAATTTCAGCCTTGAAATTTACCTGTTCAAAATAAAGGAGGGTATTTTTGTCCCATCGCCTCCTCGGGTTCTTATGTGGCCTCCTCTGAGCTATGATTACACCAAAGTACCTTAACCTGTGGGATAGACTTCTTCCTTAACACTTTTACATCACGCTCTAGAATCTGAACTGGCTCCTCCTTGATTGTTAGATCCGGCCTAACCTCAATCCTCTTAGTCGAGATAATATGCGTTGGATTAGAGCAGTAACGTCTCAGCATGAAGGCGTGAAACACATTGTGAATCCAGTCTAACTCTGGAGGTAACTTAAGTTAATAGGCAACCGGTCTCACATGTTTCAGTATGCAGTAAGGCCTAATAAACCTAGGGCTCAACTTGTCTTTCCATCCAAATCTCAATACTTTCTTCTATGGGGAGACCTTGAGAAAAATGAAGCCCCCCACAAAATACTCAATCTCCTTATGCTTCAAATCTGCATACGACTTCTATCTATCTGATGCTGCCTTCAGTCGATCACGAATTAGTCTAACTTTATCCTCGGTATCAGAAACTAATTCAGGGCCAAAATTTGCCGCTCACCAACTCAGTCCAACACGAAGGAGTACGACACCTACGACCATATAATGCCTCGTAAGGTGCCATCTGTATGCTAGACTGGTAGCTATTGTTAAACGCAAACTCTATTAAAGGCAAGTAGTCCTCCTAACTGCCTCGAAAATCTATATCTGAATCACCCTCTCAGACTGACCATCTATCTGAGGATGGAACGCAGTACTGAAGTCCAACATTGTACCCAATGCTCCATGTAACTTCTTTTAAAATCAAGACGTGAAGCGAGGATCCCTATCAGAAATTATGGAAATCAGTACCCCATGCAGTCTCACTATCTCTGCCACATACAATTTAGCCGGCTTCTGCAACGAGTAATCAGTACGAACTGGTATTAAAATGGGGAGATTTGGTCAATCGATCCAAGATAACCCATACTGAATCCTTCTTAGTAGGCATTAGGGGAAGCCCACTAATGAAGTCCATAATTACTCTCTCCCACTTCCAAAGTGGAATTTTAACTGGCTGAAGTAACCCTAAAGGTAACTGATGTTCAGCCTTAACCTGCTGGCAAGTCAGACATTTGCTCACAAAGTCAGTAACTTCAAGCTTAAGACATGGTCACCAATATAACTCACAAAGGTCTCAGTACATTTTATTCCCACTGATATGCATAGCATAAGGACTACTATGCGCCTCTCATAGTATAAACTGCCTCAAATCAGTGTCCCTCGGTACATAGACCCTCCCACAGAAACACAGTACCCCTTTGCTATTCAGTCCAAAATCTAAAGTTTCCCCACTCTCAATCTGTCGGAATTGGGGACCCAGTGACTCATCCACCAACTGTTTACCCTTAATCTGCTCAATCCACATCAATTTAACCTGAAGATCGGCCAACAGCCTACCATCATCAAATAAGTTGAGCCAAGCAAACATCACCCTCAGATCTGTCATAGCCCTACGGCTTAGTGCGTCAGCCACCACATTGGCCTTACGAGGATGATATTCAATCGAACAGTCATAGTCTTTTAGCAGGTCAATCCATCTACGCTGCATAATATTTAGCTCCTTTTGAGTGAGGAGGTACTTGAGGCTCTTGTGATCCGTGTAAATGATACACTTCTCACCGTACAGGTAATGCCCCCAAATTTTCAGTGCGAATACCACCACAGAAAACTCCAACTCATGAGTCTGATAATTTTCCTCATAAGTCTTAAGCTGATGAGACGCATATGCCACCACTTTACCCTCTTGCATCAACACACATCCCAAACCAACGTGTGATGCATCGCGTAGACAATAAACTCTTTCCCAAACTCTGGCTGTATCAAGACAGAGGCCTCAGTCAAAGCTTTCTTAAGTTTCTCAAAACTTTCTTGCTAAGCACCAGTCCAGTCAAACGGCACACCCTTACGCAACAACTTAGTCAGAGGTACAATAATTAATGAAAACCCCTCAACAAACTGTCTATATCCTGCCAGTCCCAAAAAACTACGAACCTCATATACCTTCTTAGGCGGCTTGCAATCTAAAACAACTTCAATTTTCTGAGGATCAACCCTAATCCCTTCAACAGATACCACATGACCCAGAAATGTTACCTCTCGTAACCAAAATTCACACTTGCTGAACTTAGCGTATAATTGTTTCGCCCTCAAAATCTGCAGAACAACTTAGAGATGTGCATAGTGTTCATCCTCAGTTCTCGAATAAACCAAGATCTCATCTATAAAAACCACTACGAACCGATCCAGATAGGGCTGGAACACTTGGTTCATCAGATCCATAAAACCCGCTAGTGTATTCGTCAGTCCAAACGGCATCACTAGGAACTCGTAATGACCATAACGAGTCCTAAACAGTCTTATAAACATCAGCCTCTTTGACTCTCAGTTGATGGTACCCTGATCGGAGATCAATCTTAGAGAAGACTGAAGCTCTTCAAAACTAGTCGAATAGATCATCAATCCTTGGTAGGGGGTACTTATTCTTAATAGTCAATTTATTCAATTACCGGTAGTCGATGCACAAATGCATGGATCCATCCTTATTTTTCACAAATAAAACCGGTGCTCCCCATAAAGATACACTAGGACGGATGAACCCTCGATCCGATAACTCTTGAATTTGAGCTTTTAACTCCACAAGCTCCTAGGGGTGATGGACACCGGAGCTGTACCCGGTAGGAGCTCAATTCTAAACTCAACTTCACGATTTGGAGGTAACCCAGGTAGCTCTAGGGAAAAACATCCAAAAATTCTTTAACTGTTCTGATATCTTTAACAGACAAAACCTCAAAATTAGAAACACCAATGTAGGCTAGATATAGCTCACAACCCTTACGAACCAACTTCTTGGTCCTTAGTGCAGAAATCACATTTCACAAAATATTCCAACACTCCCCAATTACCACTACCTCATCACCCTCCACAGTTTTCACTACTTCTGTATGTACCATACACATTCAGATTCATGTCCCACTCTTAGTCCATCAAACTTCATACATTCCATACATGCATGATCATAAACCAGTTATTTTATATCAAAGTTACTACATCATTCTTTGCTAGTTCATTTCCACTATTTGGTCACTTAGCATAGAAGTTCCTGGAACACACAAACTACATGCAAGATTCAGCCTAAGGACTCACCCGATAAAGATGTTTAGCAACTTAGGCTCCAGTCCTAAGGTCTTTTTAGAACTACAACAACCACTGCATTGTAAAAACAAAAGATTTTCCATTAACACCCATCCAAATAACCTTTACAATCATCCTACCCAAAAAATTTCTCAAACAGAGCCTTATTCTTCTTACACTGCTACAATCTACTTTTGTAGAGCAATAAAACTTATCTTAGCTTGGAGAAATCACCGATAAAATCAAGGGTCTCAAATCCAACTTAAAGAAATACCAGTGTTTCCTCTCACTCTTAGATTTCAATATTTTGAAGAGAGAAGAAGAGAACTCTCTCTATTCAAATGTGAAGACTTATTAATATAATCTAAGTCTTCATTGGAACTTGACAAATGTCGCATCACTATCGAATTGTTTTATCAAAGTAAACAACTACCAATAAACCTTATTGAGTGTTTCGCTCTCTTTTAACTATCCTAGTTTGCGTTTGGTTAGTTCTTAACCAGCTTAATTTGTAACTTAACTGGTACGGGACCACAGTTATAGGGGTACCATACTACTGGACTAACTCATATCCTAAAAATCATGTTACTTAGTCACTATTCTCATTCTTCTAACCTTAGTAATCTGACATAGGACCTTCACTCGCTTGTATTTATTTTGGAGTCCACCTAGACTATACATCAAAATGCATTTGGGCAAATATTACTCCGCCAATTATACTTCTTTAAGACTATACGCCAAGTCTCTTGCTCGCCAACACTGAGGCGACATGAGCGTGCTCAAATATTTCTTATTCTAAGTAAGTTTCCAGCACTACAAACCCTCAAAACCTCCCATTAATGTTCTATTTCTCATGAAAGGTATTCAAACATTAGGGTTTCATTGGGCGGGATGTTACATTTTGAGTGTGCCAATATTTTTTGTACTAGTCACACCTAGGTTTCTTCCTTTTTTTCACTATCATAATCATTTTTAACAGTCACAGATCAGAATTATCGTCGTTAGCTTCAAATCTTGGCCTTCACATTACTTTTCTCCTAGTCTCCTCTCTTCTAACCTCAGAAAAAATCTTGCAAAGTGTTGGAAGTGATTTTTTCCCTAGGATCCGAGAACTCTCTTCATCAAACTCTCTATTTAAACCATCTAGAAATAATTAAGCTTGCCCATTCTCTTCTTTTTTTAATAGCTTTTACACTATCTCCAGGATACTTTCATTCATCATTTTAACATTGATCTAGTTCTTGCCAAAGAAACATTATCTCGTTATAATAAAAAGCAACCTCCTTTTCCCTTGCCTAGCCTTCCACAATTTTTTTTAACTCAAAGATCTGTGAAGTATTTTCTAAATCTAAATAGGTGTCTCTAACAGCGTCCTAAACATCTTTAATAGTTGGGAGAAAAAGAAAATGTTTACCTATGGATGTTTCCATATAATTAATAAGCTACACAACTATCACATAATTTTATGACCTTTACATGCTCATCCTAGGATCGCCTACTTGTGATTGCTTGATTTCACCAGTTAAATGAACTAGCTTGCTACACCCATCATTTGTTAACTTCACTGACTACGACCATTCAAGGTATTTTTTTTCCATTTAGCTTCTGATATGTCAACTAAAAAGAGAGATGAGACACCTTTGTACCTTGAGTCATTGCATTCTTAGTAGTTGTTCCAATAGCAGAGCTTTCTATATCCATTTGGTTTCTGGATCTCTTATCTCCAGTGAAGGCTATTTTAACCATAGTGTTACTAGAGATTTAACCTAGCTCAAATGCCATGAAAGCTTTTAAGAGAGTATTCAATAAAATTGTTCTAATTTTATTAAGTAAAGAACTGAATTTAAATTGAAAAAAAAAAAGACTCACAACATAGCTGGAAAAATAATTCACTTATTCTAGTAAACTACTAAAAGATAAAAAAAATTATTCCTAATAAATATCAATTGTTTATTCTAAGATTTATCTACCTAAATAACTTAAAAAATATCCCAAAATAATGGTGCTTTAACACGTATTTCAACAAAGTTCATATTCATCTCTTTTCAATTTAATCTAAATCCACTCTTTAGTACTAAATTGCAAAACAATTCAAAGTTCAACAAAACATTCATAAATTAAAAATATAAAATTCATAAGGATTTAAACATGATTACATCATATGAACTTACCTAACAAATTTGGTAGACTAGTTGAATTGCAGGGACTAATCGATAATTTTCCCTTTTCCCCGATTATCCTCGATTTGCTTCAAATCTTGATCTATTCAATAATAAATTTCATTTTATTACCCTCATATATCTTATATCATCTAATTGAAAGCATATGTAAATTAAATTTTAATTTTACAAACATTCCCTAAAGTTTACATTTTATACATTTTAGTCCCTAAAGTCGTAATTGCTATAACAATTTGAGCTTCGATTCTGAATCTATATCAATTTCATCCATCCACAGACCTTAAAAACCTATGTTACAAAAGTTTCGTGCCAAATTCAAAATTATTGCACTTTAGTACCTATGTTCAAAACTACCAATTTTCATTTTGCAAACTAGTCTTTTTTTTCATATCTAAGCTCAAAACCTATTAATTTAGTACCAAAAACTTCAAGATTCAACAATGAAAACTTTTTCAAACTTTAACAGTTTCACAAAGTAATCCCCAGATTAGCTAAATCAAGCTCTCGAGATCTCCAAAACATAAAAATTACAAAAAACAAACCTGAAATGGCTTACCAGTTGAAGGAATGAAGCTTGAAAACCCCAAACCCTTATTTCTTTCTCACCCATGGAAAGGTTTAAGAAGATGAATCCAAAATTGACATCTTTTCTTTTAATTTAATATATGTACTAAGTTTAAATTTTAATTAATTGTAATTAACTTAATTAACTCATAATTAATTAACACTAAACTTAATTAACAAATTTAATAGGTTCTATTTGTCATTCATCACTATTAGGCAATATAATAATGGTTCAATAGTTTAACTGGTCTTCCAATTAATTAAAATTCCAGAGGTATTAACTTCTACCACTTTTATAATTTAATTCTTATACCTTAATTAACTATCTAAACGACAAAATCAATGGATCAAACTTTGATTAAACTTTATACTAAAATTGTAAATATGAAATAATAATATTCACGGACTCACTTGTCGAAAAGGGAATTTCAAAACAACCGTTTCCAAAACCAATGACTTTCGGGTCATTACATTCATGGCCTCGAATTCTCAGTGGATAGTCTTTACATATTTTTTTTAACAATGATACATTGACCTAACAAGTTTGTTACTCTAAGATCAAATTCAATCAAACTCTATTGGCATATTTCTTTCGGTTACTAATGCAGTGCAAATGTATGAATGCATTGATCCAGGATCAATCAAAGCATGTATAGTAACATTGAAAAGAGAAAATGTACCAGTATGACGTCAGGGGATGTAGCCTTCTCTCTTGCTCGTATGGTATAAGCTCCGATAGGTGCACAAGCTTCAGATCTCATTATCATGTCTCTAGTTTCGCCTCAACTGGCTCTAGCATTACCACGAGTTCTCGATTTCCTACCTCTCTGCGGGGTTAGCATTGGTTTAGCTATCTGATCACTGATAACATCTGATTTCGTTGGGAAATCTCTCATAAACTTTTTGGTGGAACCATATCTGAAAAAAGCTCCCATATTTACTCTACATTCTCTAAAAATGATTTTTTTCACAATACTCACAAATTGGCTTGTTCAAGTTTTGAACACTACAATACTAGCCACTGACGTAGTCTAAGGCTTGAGATAACTCTATCTAGACATATCTTTTCATAGATTTCCTACAGATATAAAGGATTAACTTCGAAAATGTTTAGAAATTTTGGACGGAGGAATTGCAAAAGATAGAACCATGTTACAATTTCCAATATCTCAACTTTTTTACTTATCTCTTTTCTTTTCATTTTGCATTTCTTCTACTCTCTAAGTCCACTTAGAGAGTACAAGCAATTCTTTTAGTTCACTTAGAGAATAGAAGAAATTTTTTTTTGTTCTAGTGCTCCCACAAGTATTTGGATATCTTCGTTCAAACCTAACTTGAATCGTACACAAATCTCAACCTCAGTAGATACCAGTTCCCTGGTATACTTACTGAGTCGAACAAATTTGCACTCACATTCAGCCACTATCATATTCTCATGTCTTAATTCCTTAAATTCTCATTTCTTCTTTTCAAGATATAATCAATTGATATATTTCTTTTTAAACCCAGCTTAAAAGAAGTCACAGTTTACTCGATCTCTCAAAGTCACTAATGTCTGGGTTACCCACCATTGATATGCTTCCTCTTTGAGCAATGATCTTAAGCAATCTTCAAGAGAACCCATTAACTCATCTAGAACCCTCTGAATGTTTTCTAGCTAGTATTCAGCTCTTTCAGGATTGTCATCTTTCTTACATTTGACTTCCTCTACCACACACTTATGGATTTTGTCAATTAATGGTCATTAACAGTTATCTGATTAGGGTTTTGAGGATGATGGGGGTACTACAAGAGGCACAATCGAGAAAGGATGATGCATTTGGGGTTGTGGAGCTGAAGGGGTAGCTCCCATAAACTGGGTGAACCACTGGTTCATTATCTGAAAAAAGGCATCTCTCGCCTCACTCCCAAGCCCTTGCGGAATGTGCACACTTTGAGTAGCTCCCTAATCGAAAGTGGGAACATTACTATTGACTTTATCTGATACGACATGATTCAATTCGACTAACATGGTTTATCTATATGAAAGACAGAGTCAATTCTAATCATAAGGTATCATACTATCATAAGTTATTGACGTATGTATTTCTAGACTAAACATGCGCTATGTTTCAACCCTAGAATTGACTAAATCATAACTTTGATACCACTAAATGTAACACCCTTGACATGATTCGATCACCGTGTCTAGGCTATAGGATGCCACATCCATTGTTGGAGCAACTACTATCAAAATATATTATAAGTACATAATTCAAACATATATTCATGTCTTAACCACATTCATAATATGGTAAACAATTAAATCCGAGCCTTAATCGAGCTTACAAAAGTTCTTTTGTTGACCCAAGCAAGAAATTAGACTAAATTGCAAAGTTTCAAAGTTTTAGGGTTGACGCCATGATGTCAAATCCTCCATTTAGATGTCACAAAATAGTTTGTCACATCATGACCTCAAGCCATTCAATGTTGCAACATGACTCACTATTTTCCAATGTTACGACGAGAAAGATTGCTCATCGGGACGTGGACTCTATTTTTGGTAAAAATGAACCATTTGGTACCTATTTCATGCCTTTCACACAACCATTCCATTTTTACATTATTGGCTAGTTTCTCTTGCACCAAAATTGTAACACCCCTAACTCGTACCCGTCGTCAGAATAGAGTCATAAGGCATTACAGAATAAAACATGATCCCAAACAATTAAATGTAAATATATAATTATTCATATAAACAAGTCTCGAAAGTTAATCAAAATTATTTTCATAAACTAATACAACTTTTAAATTTGGACATTTCATATCATATATACATATAAATAGACATACCGTTCACATGTAACAGTATAAAATATAACATGTATCAACAATTTCATATATGCGGCATTAACATAGTAATCTATATGAATCTCATATGTTTTACATATTAACAGCATTAAAAGCAAGTATTAGGTTATAAATCAACTCACTTCATTTCTTGGTTTAATCGGCTAATATATGTATATCATTATACACATTCTCAACTTACACTTAATTAGTAAATTCATATAGCCATATACATAGGTAAAAAGCACCCATAAATATGAACACCTTACACGCATACAAGACACATAAAAACTTAATTAATATTACAAGACCAAATGTCATACATGTCTTAACTTGATTCATAAATGAACACCAAAATTTGCATCATGCATATTTCTTCCTCTTTATCTAATAATTTATAATCTACATTAACTCAATTACATTCATAATGAACCATATGGCCAAATATATATATAACATCATACAAATATATACAATGTGCAACTTACCTTAAAATAAAGATTATACTTAGCATTAAATACATACTAAAACAACCAACCAAAATGATCATGCAACACATGCAATACCTACCACTTAGCAACTGAATCTATTAAACTAGCATACATTCACCCATCACTTTAATTATCACATTATATAATTCCATCAAAAACTGACTAATATACCGAGTTCATGTTATCATAGCCGAACCTCATTACTCAAAATTACATACGTATGTAGGACTCCCATTATCATTTTATCAACAATCAAGCTCATTAATATGTTTCAATCAAAGACATGACAAATTAAGACTAAACATAGTAATCAAATTCACCTAAATAATTCATATTAGTATGAAACACAACCAAGGTAGTCAAACATACTTATGATCGATTTCTTCATGCCTCATCCAAAATCATTAGCCAACTTCAATGTACAATCACATAACACAAAAGATATTCATTCATGACACAAAGCATAATAACCCAATGGACTAAAACAATAAATATGCCAAACCAAAATCTAGCATAGAATTTAAGCCATTTTCGCATGGCCTTATACATAACCAAAGTTCATTATTTCAAACGAAATCCAGCCTATACATGCTATAGTTCCAAAATGTACCTTATAAAATACCAAAAGCGGTCGATAGTGTGATAGACTTTGCTGACAATCCTCGAGCTTGTAACTTAAATCCAAAATCTATAAAACAAAAGCAAATATACACACTGTAATTATAGCTTAGTAAGCCATAAGCAAATAAACAATCTAGTGATATAACCAACTCATTTTAAACTAAACCGAATTATACTAGCATAAATATGCTTAGTCTCAAACTACCAATTTCATAGATGATATTTTTTTATTTTTTATACAAAATTCCCACCTTGGCCGAATGCTCATATAACCAATATAAGTGATTCACATTTCACTTACAGAGCCAATATATCATTAGATAATCAAAAATACTTATACTCATAAACATAAACTCAAGCATCACAATATACAATCATGTACACATTACCTAAATGGATGAATACACATTGTTACATCTATACACATATCACATATCATTTCGAAGATAATCACAATATCTCTATCAAGACCGAACACACTTTTATAATTATACACATTATATATTTACCTCTGATACATGATATTTGTGACAAGTTTTAAATATTTATAATGAATCATTCTTGAAACTAACTATTATCATGACAAAGGCAAGTGTACCTATCGAACAGTAGTATAGCTTTAGCAAGACCGGGTTATCGAACCCAAATGAACTAAAAGTACTAGTATCAACTTTATTTTTATTATCTAGCCTAAAAAATAAAAAGGTTTTCTTTATCTAACTAATTAATTAAACAAAGAAATCACAGGAAAGAAATTTAGGGAAAATACATTTTGGAAAACTCGATTGATTAAAACAATACCTAAGGAAAAATTGACCTAGACTTCACTTGTTATTTCACTCTGAATCGGACGATTTATTCATTCAACTTGTTTTATAGAGATCCCTAAGTTATATTATTATCTCTCTCGAGACTAACAACGTCTAACCCTAGATTGAATAATTGAAATCTCTTTCTAATTAACGCCCTAGGGTTGCATTAACTCGATCTATGGATCCCTTATTAGGTTTCACCCTAATCCAGTAAAATCTTGTCACCTATCTTTAAGCGCGCAACCAACTCCGCTTAATTATTACAAATTTACTCTTAAACAGGGTCTATTCCTCCTTTGAATAGGAGCTTAACCTGAATCAATATCTTGGAATATCAAAACAAGAATTAAAAACACATAATTAAGAACAAGTCAAATATTTATCATACAATTCAGATAACAATAACAAGATCCGTCTTAGGTTTCATTCCCCTTAGGTATTTAGGGGTTTTAGTTCATACTAATCAAAGAACACAAATCAAAAGAATAAAAATAACAAAACATAAGAAAACCCAAAACTCCTGAGGGGATTTGAAGGGAGATCTTCAGTCTTGATGGTGAATCCGGCTTTTGAGATGGATCGATCAACTTTCCTTGAGCAATTCCTTTCTTCCTCTTGTGCGTCCCCTGTCTAAGTGCCTCCTCAAGTGTTTAAATAGGCTTTTGAATGCCTAAGTGCCATCAAAATTGGCCTTCTTGAGTTGGACTAAACTTGGGCTCCACTGGGACATGCCCGTGTGCGATTGCTTAAGGCCGTGGTCAAGGCTGCTAAATTGGCACGGGTGTGTGATCTACCCATGTAAATCGTGCTTTAACCTTGCCAAAGGGACACAGCCGTGTGACACACCCATGTGAGGAAGTCCAGGCCGTATTGTTTTCCCATGTGGGTCTATTTTCTCCATTTTCGGCCCGTTTCTCGCTCTTTTTATTCTCCTATGCTCACCTAAGTATAAAACATGAAATAAAAGGATTAAAAGCTTCGAATTCACCAATTCTAAGGAGAAACCATCCGTAAATGTGTTAAGCATGGGGTAAAAATATGTATAAGTTACGGTTTATCAAATCCCACACTTAAGCATTTGCTTATCCTCAAGCAAAACCCTCGACTGACAATCAAAATAAATTCTTCTTAACTTATAATTCTTATTAATAATATCTCAAAATAATCCATAAGTAATCATGCATTGAGAATTTGACTAAAAGAACATCAATGTTTCAAACATTCGAAGTTGAGTATTTTATCATGAAAGCATAAGTGTCTCCCATCATCTAAGTAATTACCTTCGACTCAAAATATCACAGATTTTCACATCCTTACTAAAGATTCACTCAAATCACTCGAGGTGTTTAAGGATAATACATGAAGCACTCAATAGTCAATAATTAAAAGTCATTACCATATGCTTGCATGAAAATCAAATCTCCACCACTATATATTGAGATGAACATCAATCAAAAGGTCTTTAAAGGGTTGTAACGTAGCTTTGGTTAGGGGGTGTGGTCACAAGCTGAAAGAAAAGGTTAGAATCGAGATTGAGTTGAAAAATTGCCTAACTAGAAAAAGTAATTAAACATCAACTGAGTATAAGTGAGCTTCTTCTCAGAAGATGGAATTTAGATACTGTGGCTCAATGATACTGAATTACTACTATTATGTAAGTATGATTTTTTTTTAAGAACAAGTTAGCTACATAGAAGAGTAAAACATAGCTAAGCAATTAGTTCCAATCAAATCTCAAAAAAATAGGGATCAAATTAGAGGATTTCAACAATAATAGTTTATGGGTTAATATTAAGGGTAAATCAATTAATGGCTTGTTAGGCTCAAAGGGGTTCATTAAGGGTTAATTATGAAGGTAGGCTTTTGTGGAGTGAGTTGGTTAAACCTAAGTGCCTTTATCATTTTGACATATCAACTCAAATGGTGTGGTCTTGACATGTATAATCAAGCAAGTTCTAGAATAACAATTCAATACTGACGCACTCAAAGCAACAATAAAAGTGAGCATGAAAGAAATGATAGATGCTCTAAAGGCTCAAAATTTCACAAAAATTATGGCTTTTTGATGTTTAAACCTGTGAATTTCAACTCAAGATAATACCTAAACTTGGGAAAACAACCAAAAAGTTTTTAATTCTTCAAAAATCAACTTATCATGCTTGATTCCCTAATGTCTTAAAGTTTAAACACTCAATGCATAAATGCCTATGTTTTAATTCAAGACATATCAATAAAAACCATAAATTAATTAAAATCCATTCTAATATAAATGATTTACATACGAATAAGATACAATTTAGGGATTTCTAATGATGATATAAAAGACCCCCCACACTTAAGATGTACATTGCCCTCAAAGTACAAAGATAGATATAATGAAAAAGATAGATTTATAATCATAAGATAGGGAGAGAAGTGAAACTTCTTGAATGATGAATGAATTCCTTGAACTGGAGTTTTGGAGGATAATCGGCGTGAGAGTGGAGGAGGATGCTCCGGTGGTGGTAGAGGTTCATTAGTCCATAAGTTTTGCACCAAAAGAACATTATATCTAGTGGTAGTTATGGTCGTGGTCGAGCAGAACATGGCAGTCATGGAGAACCTTTCCCGGTGGAGTTTCTAGTTCTTATACGAGGATGAGCTTTGGAGCTCTTTTTGACTGTGATAAAATCAAGAACTCTTTAAAAGGTATACTGAAGCATAATTACTCGTAATGAAGTAGCCGAAGAATAAAAATTGTAAAAACTCAGGATAAAATAGTATTAAAAGGAAATAAAAAATAATTTTAAAATATAGAGATAAAAATAAAATAAAATAAATAATAGGTGTTTATAGAGAAATTGAGGCACACGGCCGTGGGGCACGCCCGTGTGCTCTAATCTCAGCCCGTGCGTTTCGTAGTTTTTGAAATTAGGCGTATTGGTGTACACGGCCATGTTGCATGGTCGTGTCGATCTCCGTTCGCTTCTCCTACACCCATGTATGCAGGCGCACGCCCGTGTTAAATTGACAGGTTTACCCATGGTTTCAAAACTCGAGCATGTTGCACGCCCGTGTTATTTTGGCAGTTTCGCCCACAGCCATGTCGCACGGCCGTGGCTACTAATCACATCCCGTGTTGGGGAAGAAATTTTTGCCCTGTATTCACACAACAGTATCGAACGGCCATGTTGCATCCCGTGTTCCTGGCCGTGTGGTTTTGAAAAGCCTATGTTCAATGATTTGGTTAGTATGTTAGATTTTAAAACTAAAATTTAAAGAAATTAATATTGTTAGTGCTCGGGTTGCCTCCCGAGAAGCACTTATTTATACTATAAGCTCAACTTACCTCTCTGGTGTGTGATCATGGTGGATTGAAGAATATGCCTCATCCCTGATATGAATTTTATCAACATAAGGTTTAAGACGAGTACTATTTACCTTGAACGAGCTGAATTTTGGGTGATTTATCTCGACCGTACCGTATGGAAAAATGCTAGTTACCGTAAGAGGGGATTCTTCATTCAGTTCAGAAGTGGCAATTCAAGGATCTGCTGCATCTAGATAGTACTTTGTCTCCAACATGAAGTTGATTTCATGAGGTATTGAGCTTGTTCTAGCGTAGTTTTGGTTTATCGAGTTTTCTCAGTTTAAATGTCAACCATTCATCTAACTTATTGATTCGTAACCTTCGTTATTCATGGGTAGATTCTTTGTTATGGATTGAACATGGCTGATGTATGTCCTTGGAACTTATTTCCTACAAAATAGGTTGCACTGTATGATCAGTCTTAGTAGAACAATTTGTACGATCACCTTCAATTTTCGATGTGTTGTTCGGGTTGCGAGCTTGAAGGTTGATTGTTTCATCTCTTACACGAAGTGTGAGTTCACTTGTGCCAACGTCAATAATTGTTCTAAAAGTTGCTAAAAAGAACCTTCCCAAATTTAAAGGAACATTACTGTCTTCTTCTATGTCTAAAACAACAAAATCAACTGGGAATATAAATTTGTCAATTTTAACGAGTACGTCTTCAATGATACCCTAGGAAATCTGACAGTTTTATCTGCAAATTGAATGCTCATCCTAGTTTGTTTGGGTTTCCCTAGACCTAGTTGCTTAAACAATTTGTAAGACATAACATTGATACTAGCCCCTAGATCAGCCAACGCATTATTAACATCTAAACTACCAATTAAACAAGGAATTGTAAAACTCCCTGGATCTTTTAGTTTGTTGGGTAGATTAGTCTGAAGAATAGCTAAGCATGTAACACCCCAAACCCGGCCCAGACGTTATGGCTGGATCCGACGTGTCACATTAAAGTTTTTAAGAAAACTAATACCTCTTTCAACATCCTTCTTAGTGTTTTAGAATATAGTCTTTGCTAAGTTAATAAAGTGAATGGAAGCTATGCACCAGGTAGGTATCAGAAACAGAGGAGGTGAGCTATGAAGGTTGCTTAAGTACCAAGCTCTTGATTGGATCCAATCTTAGACATGCCCACAACCATTGTTAAAATGGCCTAGGTCTTGATTGGATCCAACTCTTGATTGCAATTCATTTAAGTAGATATTTTTGATAAACCAATTAATTGTATCGTTGCATTTATTTTGAAAACAATTATCATTTTGGAAATACGCCCTAGGTCTAACTCATATTGTTATCAGAAAAATATAGGGTATAAAATAAAATAATCCTAAAAAAATAATTAAAGTGGCCTTATTACAACCCAAAACCAAATAATAATATTAATAAGATAAAACTTATAAAGAAATAAATCAGCTACTTATTGCAATTTAAAGAACCAGAAATAGTAGTGTGGCCATCTCTAAGTCCCTCGCAGCTCCAAACCATCTAAGCTCAGGGATTACCTGCACAGTTAGAAACGGGGTGAGTTTATGAAAACTCAGTGTGTAATCCCAATAACAAACAAACAATGAAAACACAGTGTCAATACAATCTGGGCCAAAGCCCTATTTAGTCTTGGCATATACTGGGCCGAAGCCTTTCGTTTAACGGTTACTGGGCAGAAGCCTTTTCATAAATCATATCACTAGGCCGAAGCCTTATCATAAATCATATCACTAGGCCGAAGCCTTTACTGTAAATGATATGGCCCTTAGACCCATTTCAATATCACATGTAATGTCAATGGATGTATGCAAGCCCATTTGGGGAGACTACACGGCCCACCATCCGCTACTCTCCACCCGTACCAACCAACACACCATGTGGGAAATGATTCAACCCACCCAACCAACATACCACTGGCAGCATAGCTGCTTTATCATATATCTGGAGGCCTAGCCTCTTTTAATAACTGGGGCAAAGCCCTTTTGATAAACTGGGGCAAAGCCCTTTTCGGTAAACTGGGGCAAAGCCCTTTTCGGTAAACTAGGGCATAGCCCTTTTAGCACTTCCTCCATTTATAAAACCCAACCCATGCAACATGTCATGTATGCAAAATGTCATGCCCATATTTGAATCAAACAATCACAGTCAAGTAATTCATATCACCAACATATATTCACAATCAAATCCGTTAACCACACAGTCCAAGTCAGTCACTATGACAGCCCAAAATTTGACCCTAGTCGGGAAGTGGTTTCGGGACCGCTAAACCGAGTCACCGAAAGGTTTGAATGTGATGTTTATTGTCTAGAATATGTAATCATGAATGTGTGAAAATTTCAAGCTTCGATTTAGTCGATTGTATGTGAATTTAGTCAATAGGACTTATATGAGAAAATTTTAAAATGTGATAGGTCAATGCATGAGGACCTATTAGTGCATGTGGAAGAAAAGGGGACTTGCATGTCAAAGTGCCCAATTCTTGATAAGTGGCCGGCCAAGCATGACTCCATTCCTCCAAGTTTATGTTGTTTATTATTTAATATTGGTAAGTAAATTAAAATAAATTAAAGAAAGGAATTAAAAAGGGAGAGATGAATAAAATAAGGAGGGAAGAGGGAGTGTTCATCTTTTTTTTCTTTGGCTATTGCCGTGAGTGAGGAGAAGGAAGGGAGATTTGGTTATTGGATTTTGGCTTGGAAGATGGCTAGAATGAGGTATGTATTGAATGATTCTTGAAAATCTATGCATGTTTGAGATGGTTAGTTTAAATTCTACTCATCCTATAGATTAGACTTAGGATTTTGAGGTTGAAATTCGGCCAAGAAGCTTGAAACTCTTAGTAGATGTGTAATGTCATTAAAATGGATAGTAATGTAGGATATGGTGAGTGGTTAATTGCTTTTAACTTGAAGGTTGAGGTTAAAATGGGTTAAGTGATTGCCGAATCTAATTTAGGGGTGGAGGATTGTGTTCATGTTATATTGGATAGGTAGAGGTTGTAATGAGGTTGAAATTGTTGAATTGTTAGCTTGGTAACTAATGAAGTAATTGGCCATATGGGGTAAAAATGGGATGTTCATTTTAGTTGTTGTTTCATTTTTGTGAGAAATGGGTCAAGTGTTCATGAGATGAAATTGTGTGATTAGATAAATTAAAGGTAATAGTATAGTTGATGAATATATATAGATATACATATTCGGCCGTCACTTAGGAGCTTATGTGATGTTGAGCTTAAGCTTTGCATATTCGGCTATATATATATATATACATATATATGTAAGCCCATTCGTGATATTACCTTAGGACTATGTATATATAACCGACAAAAAAAAATGGGGAAAACTAGCAAAGGTGAAGGCCGAATGAGCTATAGGAGGTGTGGATGACTTTTATGCATGTGGGTGTGTGTGTATGCCATTTAGTTGGTGACATTCGGCATTTCTTAATTAACATTAGAGATGAGTGAATGAAATCGGGATGTGTGTTTGTGAAAATGCCGAATGTGAATTTGGATAATATTGAGTAATGTATGTGCTTTAAAATGATGGAATGGAATGGATGCTTTAAATGTGTTATGAACAATTATAAGTTAAATTAAGGTTTGCTAAATTACCATTGTCATTGCCGAATATACAAACATACACATGCATGTGTAATTGAAGTATGAATGTTTAGCAAGATGGTTAAACTAGTTAATTTATCGATTTAGCTCAAGAAGCTAAAGGAGGAGAATCAAGCAAAGGCAAAGAAAAGATCACTGAGTAGCCGAGTTGGAACCGTCTTACCCAACACAAGGTAAGTCATTAAGCATGTAGTTGGTATTATTTCAAATGGTCATAATGTTTATGTATTGATGCTGAATGGAATGAATAAATATACATATATATATATGCATGTACGTATGTGATGATGAAATTGTTGAATGAAAAGAAAAGAGGTAAGATGTACTGAGTTGTTGATCTCGGCACTAAACGTGCGGGTATAACCATTTATGACCATGAGATTGGCGCTAAGTGCGCGGGATTAAATTGTACAGCACTAAGTGTGCGATTTGACTATGTTGCACTAAGTGTGCGAAATGAATATGATGCACTAAGTGTGCGAATTGACCATGCGGCACTAAGTGTGCGAGTTTGACTATGTAGCACTAAGTGTGCGATTTGATTACGTAGCACTAAGTGTGCGAGTTGATTATATAGCACTGAGTGTGCGGACTCAATATACATTCGTGAATCATTATGGACACTATGTGTGCGACACTATTGAGTCGATCGCGGACAGCGGATCGGGTAAGTGTCTTGAGTACATGGCTAATAGGTGCTATACTTATACTTGGTGTTGAGCTCGGTAAGTTTGAACCTATGTGACAAATATACTTGAAGTCACGTACATAAAATTTATCGTAGGATGGGTGAAAGGCCGTTTAGTCGTTTGATTGTAACGAAAATAAATTGATTTATAAAAATGCTTCAATGTCCTATTGATGAGTATAAGGAATGTGAATGCATGAATTGATATGAAACTGAATCGATAGGTTGGAGGAACCATGGTATGGTTCGGTATGGATGGAGTAAATTGTCTCGTTCCATTTTGTTTCCTCTTGTGATAATGTTATTGATGGATGGTAGTGCATTGCTTATGACTTACTGAGTTATAAACTCACTCGGTGTTTCCTTGTCACCCATTATAGGTTGCTTGGACTCATCTATTTTTGCGGGGTCAGGCCGTCATCGAAGTCATCACACCGGGTAGCAAGTTTTGGTACTTTCTTCTTAGTTGGCTTAGAAGAACATTTTGGCATGTATAAGCTATTACGTTGTGTTTGAACTTTGGCATGTAAACTTTAAGCCATGCGAAAATGGCACGAATGTTCGATTGAGTTGGATCAAGGGTAGGCATGAAATGGACCTAGTTACTTTCGTAACAGATGCTGACAGCAGCAGTGTCATGAGATTGAAAAATCACTAAAATAGTAGGAGTGGAATTAATTGATGAATAAATTATGTAATCGAAGCTCGATGAGTCTGTTTTCATGAGGAAGTAACGAAAAGATCATATGGGCAGTATATTAAGAGATAATCAGATTTTTGTGGGACAGAGCCAGAACGGTTTCTGGATTCCCTGCTCCGACTTTGGAAATTCATTATAAATTAACCAGAGATAATTAGGGGTCGTACCATATATGTACAGATTCCTCTCTGAGTCTAGTTTTCATAGAAACAAACGGCATCAGTATTGAAGCCCCGTGCAGGGAGATATCCAAGTCGTAATGGGCAAAGGTCAGTGTAGTCGACCCCTGCAACATGGGAGACTTTGACTAAAAAACTGTACTAATTGGCCGACCAAAAATTCTAGAAAAAAATACATAGATGGGCACATGAGTCTAGTTTCTGGGAAAAATTACAAAACTGATTTTCGAGTTACGAAACTCAAGATATGATTTTTAAAACGACTAGTACACAGATTGGGCAGTGTCTGGAAAATAAATTTTATAAGGGGTTAAAGTCAGTTAACACCTCGTGTTCGACTCCGGTGTCGGTTTCGGGTTCGGGGTGTTACATTTGATTGGTATCAGAGCCATGGTTTAGTCGGTTCTAGGACTACCATAGCACGTATGAGTCTAGCTATACATGCCGAATGTTAATGTCTAACTGTGTGATGACTTCTGACGGTTAAAATTTATGTTTTGATTAGTAAATGGATCCCGGTGTAGAGAGAACCTTGGCGGATGACATTGAAAGTGTAGCGGCTGCTCCTGCACAAGGGACGCCGCCTGTTGAACCTCAGTCATCTGCGAATAATCAAGGTGAGGGGGCTAAACAAGCCTTCTTTACCATGATGAATGAGTGGGTCGCGCAATATGCCCGAACCAACCCGGCTGTCCAACAATTCCCAAATTTGAATAATCCACCCCAAGAGCCTGTAATGCCATCAGTCGCTGATCCTGTGAGGCTGAGTAAGCCACCTGTAGACTTGATTAGGAAGCGTGGGGCCGAGGAGTTCAAGGCCATAGTAACTGATGATGCCGAAAGGGCTGAGTTCTGGCTTGATAACACCATTCGGGTGTTCGATGAATTGTCATGCACACCCGACGAATGTCTAAAATGTGCTGTATCTTTGTTGCGAGACTCAGCCTACTATTGGTGGAGGACCTTGATTTCCATAGTCCCGAACGAGCGAGTAACTTGGGACTTCTTTCAAACGGAATTCCGAAAGAAATTTATTAGCCAACGGTTCATTGATCAGAAGCGTAAGGAGTTCTTGGAACTCAAGCAAGGCCGTATGACTGTATCTGAATACGAACATGAATTCGTAAGACTCAGTAGGTATGCCCGGGAGTGTGTAGCTGATGAGGTTGCTATGTGCAAAAGATTCGAGGAAGGATTGAATGAAGATTTAAAGCTACTAATAGGTATTTTGGAAATAAAAGAATTCGTAACACTAGTCGAACGAGCCTGCAAGGCGGAAGAACTTGGAAAGGAGAAGAGGAAGGCTGAATTTGAAGCTAGAGATTATCGTAAAAGATCGACGGGTAAAGCTCCGTTCTCAACTGAAAAGAAGTTCAGGGAGGACATTAATAAGTCGAGGGCGACTGCGGGAATTTCCATCAGGGCAAGACCATCGATGGGCTCCCGAGCTACTTCGGTAGCTAGTGTGGGCAATAATCGTCACGAGAAACCTGAATCTCCCCAATGTGGAAGATGACACCTAGGTGAATGTTGGGGCAAGTCTACTAGCAGGGCCTGTTACGGATGCGGTTCGAAGGACCACTTCATTAGAGATTGCACGGAGCTGGATGAGAAGAATAAGATTCAAGGTGCAAGACCTAGTGGAGTGACATCTAGAGGTAGACCACCGAGAATTTTAGGAGGCAGGGGTGGTAGTCAGAGGGGGGCCTCTGATACGGTCGATCGCGCCGAGAACCGTACTCCTGCTAGAGCATATGCCATTCGCGCACGAGAGGAGGCATCCTCCCCCGACGTCATCACTGGTACCTTCACTCTCTTTGATACTAATGTGATTGCATTGATTGACCCTGGCTCTACTCATTCATATGTATGCGAAACCTTAGCATCCAGTAAGACTCTACCTGTTGAGTCTACTGAGCTAGTAATTCGAGTGTCAAACCCTTTGGGTCAATGCGTACTTGTTGATAAAGTGTGTAAGAGATGCCCTCTAATAATCCGAGAATCCTGTTTTCCGACCGATTTGATGCTTTTGCCGTTCGCCGAGTTTGATGTTATTCTCGGTTTGGATTGGTTAACCGCGCATGATGCGGTTGTGAATTGCAAAAGCAAGACTATCGATTTGAGGTGCGCAAATAACGAAATAATCCGAGTTGAGTCTGCGGACTTAAGGGGGTTGCCAGCTGTAATATCAGCAATGTTGGCCCAGAAATATGTAAGGAAAGGGTGCGAAGCATACCTCGCGTATGTACTTGATGACAAGGAGTTAGAAAAGAAACCCGAATCGGTGCCGGTGGTTTGTGAATACCCGGATGTTTTTCCTGAAGAGTTACCGGGTTTGCCACCTGTTCGGGAGGTAGAGTTTGGTATTGAGCTTGTACCTGGAACTATGCCAATTTTGATCGCTCCGTATCGTATGGCACTAACCGAGTTAAAAGAGTTGAAAGCTCAGTTGCAAGAATTGACGGATAGAGGTTTCGCTCGACCGAGTTTCTCACCTTGGGGTGCACCAGTATTGTTCGTGAAAAAGAAGGACGGAACCATTAGGTTGTGCATTGACTATCGTCAACTGAATAAAGTGACGATAAAGAATAAGTATCCGTTACCGCGTATTGATGATCTGTTCGATCAATTAAAGGGAGCATCGGTGTTTTCAAAGATAGATTTGAGATCGGGTTATTATCAGTTGTGGATTCGAGATTCGGACGTACCCAAAACTGCTTTCAGAACGAGGTATGGTCACTACGAGTTCTTAGTGATGCCGTTTGGGCTCACTAATGCCCCTGCGGTGTTTATGGATTTGATGAATCAGATCTTCAGGCCGTATTTGGATCGGTTCGTAGTTGTGTTTATTGATGACATCTTGGTCTATTCAAGAGATGAGACCGAACATGCTGAGCATCTGAGGCTAGTGTTGCAAATTTTGCGGGATAAGCAGTTATATACTAAGTTCAGTAAGTGTGAGTTCTGGTTAAGAGAGGTTAGCTTCTTGGGTCATGTGGTATCCGCATCGGGTATTCGAGTTGACCCGAGCAAAATTTCAGCCATACTTAACTGGAAGCCTCCGAGAAATGTTACCAAAGTCTGGAGCTTTCTAGGGCTCGCCGGTTATTACCGACGATTTGTCAAAGGTTTCTCGATGATAGCCACACCAATGACAAAGCTACTTCAGAAGGATGTTAAGTTCGAATGGACGGAGAAATGTCAGAAAAGCTTCGATCAACTGAAAACTCATTTGACTGAAGCTCCAATTTTGGTGCAACCTGAATCGGGTAAAGAGTTTGTCATTTATAGTGACGCATCCCTACTTGGGTTGGGTTGCGTATTGATGCAAGAAGGTCGAGTTGTGGCCTATGCGTCGAGACAATTGAAGCCACACGAGAGAAATTATCCGACCCATGATCTCGAACTAGCCGCCATTGTGTTTGCATTAAAAATATGGCGACATTATTTGTTTGGTGAGAAGTGCCATGTGTTTTCGGATCACAAAAGTCTCAAATATTTGATGACTCAATGAGACTTGAATCTGCGACAAAGACGTTGGCTTGAGTTGTTGAAAGATTACGAGCTTGTCATTGATTACCACCCGGGAAAGGCTAATGTGGTTGCAGACGCCTTAAGCCGGAAATCACTGTTTGCTTTGCGAGCGATGAATGTACACTTGTCTGTTCTACCTGAGAATGTGTTAGTAGCTGAATTAAAAGCCAAACCATTATTGACTCATCAAATTCGTGAAGCTCAGAAAGTCGATGATGAATTGGTTGCAAAACGAGCTGAGTGTGTTCCGAACAAGGAATCGGTGTTTCAGATTGATGATGATGGTTGTTTGAGGTTTAGAAGTCGTTTGTGTGTTCCAAGGAATTCGGAACTCATTCCGATGATTCTGAACGAAGCCCATTGTAGCCGAATGTCAATTCACCCGGGGAGCACGAAAATGTACAACGACTTGAAACATCGGTTTTGGTGGCATGGTATGAACGAGACATCTCCGACTTTGTTTCGAGATGTTTAATATGTCAACAAGTGAAAGCGGAACATCAAGTGCCTTCAGGGTTACTTCAGCCGATTATGATACCCGAGTGGAAATGGGACCGAGTCACAATGGACTTTGTGTCCGGACTGCCATTGTCCGCAAGTAAGAAGGATGCGATTTGGGTTGTTGTTGATAGGCTGACTAAGTCGACTCACTTTATCCCCGTGCGTACGGATCTTTCATTGGATAAACTAGCTGAATTGTATGTCTCTCAGATTGTGAGATTACATGGAGTACCTATTTCTATCGTGTCGGATAGAGATCCGAGATTCACCTCACGATTTTGGAAGAAATTGCAAGAAGCTTTGGGTACCAAGCTGCATTTTAGCACCGCTTTTCACCCCCAAACCGATGGTCAATCCGAGCGGATAATTCAGATACTCGAGGATATGCTGAGATGCTGCATCCTTGAGTTTAGTGGTTCATGGGAACGATATGTACCTTTGATTGAATTCGCTTACAACAATAGTTTTCAATCAAGTATTAAGATGGCACCTTATGAGGCTTTGTACGGTCGTAAATGCCGTACGCCATTGTTTTGGACCGAGCTTGGTGAAAGTAAAATTTTCGGAGTTGATTGATTAAAGATGCCGAACAAAAAGTAAAGGTAATCCGCGAAAGTCTAAAGGCAGCCACGGATCGTCAGAAATCGTATGCGGATTTGAAACAAAAGACATTGAATATCAGGTGGGAGATAAAGTGTTTCTTAAAGTTTCGCCTTGGAAAAGGTACTCAGATTTGGCCGAAAGGGCAAGTTGAGTCCGAGATTCATTGGGCCATACGAAATATCCGAACGAGTCGGTCCAGTTGCGTATCGATTGATTTTACCCATGAACTTGAAAAGATTCACGATGTCTTCATGTTTCAATGCTTCGACGTTATAGATCCGATCCGTCACTGTGATTAATCCCTCAGAAGTTGAAATTCAATCTGACTTGAGCTATGAAGAAGAACCGATTCGTATCCTAGCTCGTGAAGTGAAAGAGTTGCGAAATAAAAGGGTTCCGTTGGTTAAGGTGTTGTGGCTCAAACACGGGATCGAGGAAGCAACCTGGGAACCCGAGAGCTCGATGAAAGAACGATATCCAAACCTATTTATCGGTAAGATTTTCGAGGACGAAAATTTCTTAAGTGAGGGAGCGTTGTGACAGCCCAAAATTGACCCTAGTCGGGAAGTGGTTTCGGAACCGCTAAACCGAGTCACCGAAAGGTTTGAATGTGATGTTTATTGTCTAGAATATGTAATCATGAATGTGTGAAAATTTCAAGCTTCGATTTAGTTGATTGCATGTGAATTTAGTCAATAGGACTTATATGAGAAAATTTTAAAATGTGATAGGTCAATGCATGAGGACCTATTAGTGCATGTGGAAGAAAAAGGGGACTTGCATGTCAAAGTGCCCAATTCTTGATAAGTGGCCGGCCAAGCATGACTCCATTCCTCCAAGTTTATGTTGTTTATTATTTAATATTGGTAAGTAAATTAAAATAAATTAAAGAAAGGAATTAAAAGGAAGAGATGAATAAAATAAGGAGGGAAGAGGGAGTGTTCATCTTTTTTTTCTTTGGCTATTGCCGTGAGTGAGGAGAAGGAAGGGAGATTTGGTTATTGGATTTTGGCTTGGAAGATGGCTAGAATGAGGTATGTATTGAATGATTCTTGAAATTATGCATGTTTGAGATGGTTGTTTAAATTCTACTCATCTATAGATTAGACTTAGGATTTTGAGGTTGAAATTCGGCCAAGAAGCTGAAACTCTTAGTAGATGTGTAATGTCATTAAAATGGATAGTAATGTAGGATATGGTGAGTGGTTAATTGCTTTTAACTGAAGTTAGGTTAAAGGGTTAAGTGATTGCCGAATCTATTTAGGGGTGGAGGATTGTGTTCATGTTATATTGGATAGGTAGAGGTTGTAATGAGGTTGAAATTGTTGAATTGTTAGCTTGGTAACTAATGAAGTAATCGGCCATATGGGGTAAAAATGGGATGTTCATTTTAGTTGTTGTTTCATTTTTGTGAGAAATGGGTCAAGTGTTCATGAGATGAAATTGTGTGATTAGATAAATTAAAGGTAATAGTATAGTTGATGAATATATATAGATATACATATTCGGCCGTCACTTAGGAGCTTATGTGATGTTGAGCTTAAGCTTTGCATATTCGGCTATATATATATATATATACATATATATGTAAGCCCATTCGTGATATACCTTAGGACTATGTATATATAACCGACAAAAAAATGGGGAAAACTAGCAAGGTGAAGGCCGAATGAGCTATAGGAGGTGTGGATGACTTTTATCATGTGGGTGTGTGTGTATGCCATTTAGTTGGTGACATTCGGCATTTCTTAATTAACATTAGAGATGAGTGAATGAAATCGGATGTGTGTTGTGGAAATGCGAGTGTGAATTTGGATAATATTGAGTAATGTATGTGCTTTAAAATGATGGAATGGAGTGGATGCTTTAAATGTGTTATGAACAATTATAGTTAAATTAAGGTTGCTAAATTACCATTGTCATTGCCGAATATACAACATACACATGCATGTGTAATTGAAGTATGAATGTTTAGCAAGATGGTTAAACTAGTTAATTTATCGATTTAGCTTAAGAAGCTAAAGGAGGAGATCAAGCAAAGGCAAAGAAAGATCACTGAGTAGCCGAGTTGGAACCGTCTTACCAACACAAGGTAAGTCATTAAGCATGTAGTTGGTATTATTTCAAATGGTCATAATGTTTATGTATTGATGCTGAATGGAATGAATAAATACATATATATATATGCATGTACGTATGTGATGATGAAATTGTTGAATGAAAAGAAAAGAGGTAAGATGTACTGAGTTGTTGATCTCGGCACTAAACGTGCGGGTATAACCATTTATGACCATGAGATTGGCGCTAAGTGCGCGGGATTAAATTGTACAGCACTAAGTGTGCGATTTGACTATGTTGCACTAAGTGTGCGAAATGAATATGATGCACTAAGTGTGCGAATTGACCATGCGGCACTAAGTGTGCGAGTTTGACTATGTAGCACTAAGTGTGCGATTTGATTACGTAGCACTAAGTGTGCGAGTTGATTATATAGCACTGAGTGTGCGGACTCAATATACATTCGTGAATCATTATGGACACTATGTGTGCGACACTATTGAGTCGATCGCGGACAGCGGATCGGGTAAGTGTCTTGAGTACATGGCTAATAGGTGCTATGCTTATACTTGGTGTTGAGCTCGGTAAGTTTGAACCTATGTGACAAATATACTTGAAGTCACGTACATAAAATTTATCGTAGGATGGGTGAAAGGGCCGTTTAGTCGTTTGATTGTAACGAAAATAAATTGATTTATAAAAATGCTTCATGTCTATTGATGAGTATAAGGAATGTGAATGCATGAATTGATAAACTGAATCGATAGGTTGGAGGAACCATGGTATGGTTCGGTATGGATGGAGTAAATTGTCTCGTTCCATTTGTTCCTCTGTGATAATGTTATTGATGGATGGTAGTGCATTGCTTATGACTTACTGAGTTATAAACTCACTCCGGTGTTTCCTTGTCACCCATTATAGGTGCTTGGACTCATCTATTTTTGCGGGGTCAGGCCGTCATCGAAGTCTCACACCGGTACAAGTTTGGTACTTTCTTTAGTTGGCTTAGAAGAAATTTGGCATGTATAAGCTATTACGTTGTGTTTGAACTTGGCATGTAAAATAAGCCATCGAAAATGGCACAATGTTCGATGAGTTGATCAAGGGTAGGCATGAAATGCCTAGTTACTTTCGTAAGATGCTGCAGCAGCAGTGTCATGAGATGAAAAATCACTAAAAATAGTAGGAGGGAATAATGATGATAAATATGTAATCGAACTCATGAGTCGTCCATGAGGAAGTAACGAAAAGATCATTATGGCAGTATATTAAGAGATATCAGATTTTTGTGGGACAGAGCCAGAACGGTTTCTGATTCCCTCCTCCGACTTGAAATTCAGTAAAAATAACCAGAGATAATTAGGGTCGTACCATATTTACAGATTCCTCTCTGAGTCTAGTTTTCACAAACGGCACAGATTGAAGCCCCGTGCAGGGAGATATTCAAGTCGTAATGGGCAAGTCAGTGAGTCGACCACCTGCAACATGGGAACTTTGACTAAAAAACTTTACTAATGGCCAGACCAAAAATTCTAGAAA
>NC_053431.1:96898819-96937121 GCF_007990345.1 Gossypium hirsutum | reverse complement strand
AGCTATAGGAGGTGTGGATGACTTTTATGCATGTGGGTGTGTGTGTATGCCATTTAGTTGGTGACATTCGGCATTTCTTAATTAACATTAGAGATGAGTGAATGAAATCGGGATGTGTGTTTGTGAAAATGCCGAGTGTGAATTTGGATAATATTGAGTAATGTATGTGCTTTAAAATGATGGAATGGAGTGGATGCTTTAAATGTGTTATGAACAATTATAAGTTAAATTAAGGTTTGCTAAATTACCATTGTCATTGCCGAATATACAAACATACACATGCATGTGTAATTGAAGTATGAATGTTTAGCAAGATGGTTAAACTAGTTAATTTATCGATTTAGCTTAAGAAGCTAAAGGAGGAGAATCAAGCAAAGGCAAAGAAAAGATCACTGAGTAGCCGAGTTGGAACCGTCTTACCCAACACAAGGTAAGTCATTAAGCATGTAGTTGGTATTATTTCAAATGGTCATAATGTTTATGTATTGATGCTGAATGGAATGAATAAATATACATATATATATATGCATGTACGTATGTGATGATGAAATTGTTGAATGAAAAGAAAAGAGGTAAGATGTACTGAGTTGTTGATCTCGGCACTAAACGTGCGGGTATAACCATTTATGACCATGAGATTGGCGCTAAGTGCGCGGGATTAAATTGTACAGCACTAAGTGTGCGATTTGACTATGTTGCACTAAGTGTGCGAAATGAATATGATGCACTAAGTGTGCGAATTGACCATGCGGCACTAAGTGTGCGAGTTTGACTATGTAGCACTAAGTGTGCGATTTGATTACGTAGCACTAAGTGTGCGAGTTGATTATATAGCACTGAGTGTGCGGACTCAATATACATTCGTGAATCATTATGGACACTATGTGTGCGACACTATTGAGTCGATCGCGGACAGCGGATCGGGTAAGTGTCTTGAGTACATGGCTAATAGGTGCTATGCTTATACTTGGTGTTGAGCTCGGTAAGTTTGAACCTATGTGACAAATATACTTGAAGTCACGTACATAAAATTTATCGTAGGATGGGTGAAAGGCCGTTTAGTCGTTTGATTGTAACGAAAATAAATTGATTTATAAAAATGCTTCAATGTCCTATTGATGAGTATAAGGAATGTGAATGCATGAATTGATATGAAACTGAATCGATAGGTTGGAGGAACCATGGTATGGTTCGGTATGGATGGAGTAAATTGTCTCGTTCCATTTTGTTTCCTCTTGTGATAATGTTATTGATGGATGGTAGTGCATTGCTTATGACTTACTGAGTTATAAACTCACTCGGTGTTTCCTTGTCACCCATTATAGGTTGCTTGGACTCATCTATTTTTGCGGGGTCAGGCCGTCATCGAAGTCATCACACCGGGTAGCAAGTTTTGGTACTTTCTTCTTAGTTGGCTTAGAAGAACATTTTGGCATGTATAAGCTATTACGTTGTGTTTGAACTTTGGCATGTAAACTTTAAGCCATGCGAAAATGGCACGAATGTTCGATTGAGTTGGATCAAGGGTAGGCATGAAATGGACCTAGTTACTTTCGTAACAGATGCTGACAGCAGCAGTGTCATGAGATTGAAAAATCACTAAAAATAGTAGGAGTGGAATTAATTGATGACTAAATTATGTAATCGAAGCTCGATGAGTCTGTTTTCATGAGGAAGTAACGAAAAGATCATATGGGCAGTATATTAAGAGATAATCAGATTTTTGTGGGACAGAGCCAGAACGGTTTCTGGATTCCCTCCTCCGACTTTGGAAATTCATTATAAATTAACCAGAGATAATTAGGGGTCGTACCATATATGTACAGATTCCTCTCTGAGTCTAGTTTTCATAGAAACAAACGGCATCAGTATTGAAGCCCCGTGCAGGGAGATATTCAAGTCGTAATGGGCAAAGGTCAGTGTAGTCGACCCCTGCAACATGGGAGACTTTGACTAAAAAACTGTACTAATTGGCCAGACCAAAAATTCTAGAAAAAAATACATAGATGGGCACATGAGTCTAGTTTCTGGGAAAAATTACAAAACTGATTTTCGAGTTACGAAACTCAAGATATGATTTTTAAAACGACTAGTACACAGATTGGGCAGTGTCTGGAAAATAAATTTTATAAGGGGTTAAAGTCAGTTAACACCTCGTGTTCGACTCCGGTGTCGGTTTCGGGTTCGGGGTGTTACATTTGATTGGTATCAGAGCCATGGTTTAGTCGGTTCTAGGACTACCATAGCACGTATGAGTCTAGCTATACATGCCGAATGTTAATGTCTAACTGTGTGATGACTTCTGACGGTTAAAATTTATGTTTTGATTAGTAAATGGATCCCGGTGTAGAGAGAACCTTGGCGGATGACATTGAAAGTGTAGCGGCTGCTCCTGCACAAGGGACGCCGCCTGTTGAACCTCAGTCATCTGCGAATAATCAAGGTGAGGGGGCTAAACAAGCCTTCTTTACCATGATGAATGAGTGGGTCGCGCAATATGCCCGAACCAACCCGGCTGTCCAACAATTCCCAAATTTGAATAATCCACCCCAAGAGCCTGTAATGCCATCAGTCGCTGATCCTGTGAGGCTGAGTAAGCCACCTGTAGACTTGATTAGGAAGCGTGGGGCCGAGGAGTTCAAGGCCATAGTAACTGATGATGCCGAAAGGGCTGAGTTCTGGCTTGATAACACCATTCGGGTGTTCGATGAATTGTCATGCACACCCGACGAATGTCTAAAATGTGCTGTATCTTTGTTGCGAGACTCAGCCTACTATTGGTGGAGGACCTTGATTTCCATAGTCCCGAACGAGCGAGTAACTTGGGACTTCTTTCAAACGGAATTCCGAAAGAAATTTATTAGCCAACGGTTCATTGATCAGAAGCGTAAGGAGTTCTTGGAACTCAAGCAAGGCCGTATGACTGTATCTGAATACGAACATGAATTCGTAAGACTCAGTAGGTATGCCCGGGAGTGTGTAGCTGATGAGGTTGCTATGTGCAAAAGATTCGAGGAAGGATTGAATGAAGATTTAAAGCTACTAATAGGTATTTTGGAAATAAAAGAATTCGTAACACTAGTCGAACGAGCCTGCAAGGCGGAAGAACTTGGAAAGGAGAAGAGGAAGGCTGAATTTGAAGCTAGAGATTATCGTAAAAGATCGACGGGTAAAGCTCCGTTCTCAACTGAAAAGAAGTTCAGGGAGGACATTAATAAGTCGAGGGCGACTGCGGGAATTTCCATCAGGGCAAGACCATCGATGGGCTCCCGAGCTACTTCGGTAGCTAGTGTGGGCAATAATCGTCACGAGAAACCTGAATCTCCCCAATGTGGAAGATGACACCTAGGTGAATGTTGGGGCAAGTCTACTAGCAGGGCCTGTTACGGATGCGGTTCGAAGGACCACTTCATTAGAGATTGCACGGAGCTGGATGAGAAGAATAAGATTCAAGGTGCAAGACCTAGTGGAGTGACATCTAGAGGTAGACCACCGAGAATTTTAGGAGGCAGGGGTGGTAGTCAGAGGGGGGCCTCTGATACGGTCGATCGCGCCGAGAACCGTACTCCTGCTAGAGCATATGCCATTCGCGCACGAGAGGAGGCATCCTCCCCCGACGTCATCACTGGTACCTTCACTCTCTTTGATACTAATGTGATTGCATTGATTGACCCTGGCTCTACTCATTCATATGTATGCGAAACCTTAGCATCCAGTAAGACTCTACCTGTTGAGTCTACTGAGCTAGTAATTCGAGTGTCAAACCCTTTGGGTCAATGCGTACTTGTTGATAAAGTGTGTAAGAGATGCCCTCTAATAATCCGAGAATCCTGTTTTCCGACCGATTTGATGCTTTTGCCGTTCGCCGAGTTTGATGTTATTCTCGGTTTGGATTGGTTAACCGCGCATGATGCGGTTGTGAATTGCAAAAGCAAGACTATCGATTTGAGGTGCGCAAATAACGAAATAATCCGAGTTGAGTCTGCGGACTTAAGGGGGTTGCCAGCTATAATATCAGCAATGTTGGCCCAGAAATATGTAAGGAAAGGGTGCGAAGCATACCTCGCGTATGTACTTGATGACAAGGAGTTAGAAAAGAAACCCGAATCGGTGCCGGTGGTTTGTGAATACCCGGATGTTTTTCCTGAAGAGTTACCGGGTTTGCCACCTGTTCGGGAGGTAGAGTTTGGTATTGAGCTTGTACCTGGAACTATGCCAATTTTGATCGCTCCGTATCGTATGGCACTAACCGAGTTAAAAGAGTTGAAAGCTCAGTTGCAAGAATTGACGGATAGAGGTTTCGCTCGACCGAGTTTCTCACCTTGGGGTGCACCAGTATTGTTCGTGAAAAAGAAGGACGGAACCATTAGGTTGTGCATTGACTATCGTCAACTGAATAAAGTGACGATAAAGAATAAGTATCCGTTACCGCGTATTGATGATCTGTTCGATCAATTAAAGGGAGCATCGGTGTTTTCAAAGATAGATTTGAGATCGGGTTATTATCAGTTGTGGATTCAAGATTCGGACGTACCCAAAACTGCTTTCAGAACGAGGTATGGTCACTACGAGTTCTTAGTGATGCCGTTTGGGCTCACTAATGCCCCTGCGGTGTTTATGGATTTGATGAATCAGATCTTCAGGCCGTATTTGGATCGGTTCGTAGTTGTGTTTATTGATGACATCTTGGTCTATTCAAGAGATGAGACCGAACATGCTGAGCATCTGAGGCTAGTGTTGCAAATTTTGCGGGATAAGCAGTTATATACTAAGTTCAGTAAGTGTGAGTTCTGGTTAAGAGAGGTTAGCTTCTTGGGTCATGTGGTATCCGCATCGGGTATTCGAGTTGACCCGAGCAAAATTTCAGCCATACTTAACTGGAAGCCTCCGAGAAATGTTACCAAAGTCCGGAGCTTTCTAGGGCTCGCCGGTTATTACCGACGATTTGTCAAAGGTTTCTCGATGATAGCCACACCAATGACAAAGCTACTTCAGAAGGATGTTAAGTTCGAATGGACGGAGAAATGTCAGAAAAGCTTCGATCAACTGAAAACTCATTTGACTGAAGCTCCAATTTTGGTGCAACCTGAATCGGGTAAAGAGTTTGTCATTTATAGTGACGCATCCCTACTTGGGTTGGGTTGCGTATTGATGCAAGAAGGTCGAGTTGTGGCCTATGCGTCGAGACAATTGAAGCCACACGAGAGAAATTATCCGACCCATGATCTCGAACTAGCCGCCATTGTGTTTGCATTAAAAATATGGCGACATTATTTGTTTGGTGAGAAGTGCCATGTGTTTTCGGATCACAAAAGTCTCAAATATTTGATGACTCAATGAGACTTGAATCTGCGACAAAGACGTTGGCTTGAGTTGTTGAAAGATTACGAGCTTGTCATTGATTACCACCCGGGAAAGGCTAATGTGGTTGCAGACGCCTTAAGCCGGAAATCACTGTTTGCTTTGCGAGCGATGAATGTACACTTGTCTGTTCTACCTGAGAATGTGTTAGTAGCTGAATTAAAAGCCAAACCATTATTGACTCATCAAATTCGTGAAGCTCAGAAAGTCGATGATGAATTGGTTGCAAAACGAGCTGAGTGTGTTCCGAACAAGGAATCGGTGTTTCAGATTGATTTATAAAAATGCTTCAATGTCCTATTGATGAGTATAAGGAATGTGAATGCATGAATTGATATGAAACTGAATCGATAGGTTGGAGGAACCATGGTATGGTTCGGTATGGATGGAGTAAATTGTCTCGTTCCATTTTGTTTCCTCTTGTGATAATGTTATTGATGGATGGTAGTGCATTGCTTATGACTTACTGAGTTATAAACTCACTCGGTGTTTCCTTGTCACCCATTATAGGTTGCTTGGACTCATCTATTTTTGCGGGGTCAGGCCGTCATCGAAGTCATCACACCGGGTAGCAAGTTTTGGTACTTTCTTCTTAGTTGGCTTAGAAGAACATTTTGGCATGTATAAGCTATTACGTTGTGTTTGAACTTTGGCATGTAAACTTTAAGCCATGCGAAAATGGCACGAATGTTCGATTGAGTTGGATCAAGGGTAGGCATGAAATGGACCTAGTTACCTTCGTAACAGATGCTGGCAGCAGCAGTGTCATGAGATTGAAAAATCACTAAAAATAGTAGGAGTGGAATTAATTGATGAATAAATTATGTAATCGAAGCTCGATGAGTCTGTTTTCATGAGGAAGTAACGAAAAGATCATATGGGCAGTATATTAAGGGATAATCAGATTTTTGTGGGACAGGGCCAGAACGGTTTCTGGATTCCCTGCTCCGACTTTGGAAATTCATTATAAATTAACCAGAGATAATTAGGGGTCGTACCATATATGTACAGATTCCTCTCTGAGTCTAGTTTTCATAGAAACAAACGGCATCAGTATTGAAGCCCCGTGCAGGGAGATATTCAAGTCGTAATGGGCAAAGGTCAGTGTAGTCGACCCCTGCAACATGGGAGACTTTGACTAATAAACTGTACTAATTGGCCCGACCAAAAATTCTAGAAAAAAATACATAGATGGGCACATGAGTCTAGTTTCTGGGAAAAATTACGAAACTGATTTTCGAGTTACGAAACTCAAGATATGATTTTTAAAACGACTAGTACACAGATTGGGCAGTGTCTGGAAAATAAATTTTATAAGGGGTTAAAGTCAGTTAACACCTCGTGTTCGACTCCGGTGTCGGTTTCGGGTTCGGGGTGTTACAGTCACTTGCCAACAAGGGCAAAATAGTCATTTTTCACATTATAAGAGTAATTTCGTAATTTTACCAAATATCAGGGTGTTCCATGTTCATCAACAATTATCAATATTTTTGAGTGTTTAAACAATGATCTTTAACCCACTTTATCAAACTTGGGCTTTTGGGCCCAAAACCTTTAATGGGCCCTACGAATGCCGATTTAGCCCATTAAGCCCACATAATCCAAATTTTACAATAGTACTAACCGAGTTAACATGCAACTTTTCCAGATTCCATTTTCTATCAGTTTTACCCAAATGGGCCCGAAGCCCATTGGGCCCAATTCCAGCCCATTGAGGCCCAACTTACCATCGTGCACAAAATTGAGTTCTTACATGTTCCATCGATCCAAACACTGATCTTATCATATTTATCGCATCTATACCCAAACGCAACATTACAAGTTCCTGAAATACCAATATTTTAGCATTTCGGCTTCTAAGCAAATATTAATCTAAGCTATTACGAGGGTTAGTACACACCTGTTACGGATTGAAGTTGAAACGTTTCCAAAATCAATCGCCTACGATAACCACCACCTTTCACTCAAACTTAACTAATCCAATATCAATATATGTAAATCCTAAGCACATCAGTCATACGAAACATAAGGGCATATTCATCATTTTACCATACAGGGGTATTACGGTCACTTTACCCTACAAGGGCTTTACGGTCACTTTACCCTACAGGGGCTTTACGGTCTTTTTACCTAATAGGGGTATTTTAGTCATTTCACCCTACAAGGGTGTTTTGGTAAATCTACAAACCAAGGGTATTTCAGTAATGTAAACCAATGGTATTTCTATAATTTTTAGAAAGTCAAGGGTATTTCTGTAATTTTGTAAATCAATGGTATTTTTGTAATTTTACAAATTGAGGGTATTTCGGTAATTTCATAAACTAGTGGTATTCTGGTAATTTTACAAACTAGGGATATTTTAGCAATTTTACAGACCAGGGTATTTTGGTAATTTTACTGATCGAGGGTATTTTGGTAATTTTGTAAACCAAGGGTATTTTAGTAGTAAATCGGGGTAAAATAGTAATTCTATAAATCAAGGGTAAAATAGTAATTCTATAAATCGAGGGTAAAACGGTAATTCTGTAAATCGAGGATAAAACAGTAATTATGTAAATCGGGGGTACTTTGGTAATTTTACAAGTCAAGGGTATTTGAATAATTGGTAAACTAAAGTATTCTAAACATGGATAACAATACTAATGCCCTAAAGCCCATTCTCGGCCCAAATGGGCCCACACGCTCGTGTGGCCCTTTAAGCCCAAATCTAGCCACAAATATTAGATTCACCTAGCCTAGCCCAATATTTACTACACAATCAAACAACTTATCCAATTGGGCCCGTAGGCCCACATGACCCCTTTTGGCCCATCGCGGCCCGAAGTAGCCATCCTACAGCTAGAGTGGTAAGAAATACACACTTGATAGGAGACTGGGGTTAATCCACGCTCCGAGCACTCTTAGCCGACGCCCAACCCAAACGAGCACGCCATACAGCGAAAGGGATTAGCCAAGAAAGGTACCTCTACTCTCCTCATGGTTCTCTCTATTTAAAGCCAGCTTCGCATCCCCTCTTATGTTAGCTTCCCGATGCGGGATCCTTCCAACATCAGAGTTTAAATTCAACACCAACTCTTGCCGCCCCCTGTTAGCAAAATAAATGCTCCTTGCTTGCCATGGGATTCGAACCCATGCCTCCCCTCAGATGCTCCACACGCTACTAGCCACTAAGCCACAAGGCTTTTTGTGTCATATTTTATCCCCAATTAATTATAAGGTCTAAAGGCCAAAGTCCAGGTTCCCTTAAAAAGACTAAAATAAATTGCAAAAGCCAAGGCTTGAACCCAGGCTCCCATACAACCTTAATGACGCCACAACCACTAGACTACAAGCTTCCTTGTGTCATTTATTTAACACAATAATTTAAAAGCCCTCATCCAAGCATCCAGGTTTTTTTTTTTAAATACCAAAATTTTTGCTAAAGCCCAAGTTTGAACCCAAGATTTCTTTAACACTTCTCAAGGCCATTAACCACCAAAGCGGACATTTAATTGTGTTATTTCATTGCACAATTAAATACCTATATACCACCTCCTTACGGACCCACACTCAAGGCCCAATACTTCTAGGCCCAAATTCGGGGTGTTACAGAGCAAACCGCATTCAGCTCCACATGCGACCTTTCATCTAACTTCCGTTTATTTGCTAGAAGCTCTTTTAAAAATTTGACTGCGTTCGACATCTGTGAAAGTGCTTCAATAAATGGTAGGTTAATATGTAGTTTCTTTAAAAGTTTAAGGAATTTACCAAATTGTTCGTATAAGCGGTCTTTCCTTGTCGCATTGGGGTATGGCACACAAGGTTTATATTCTGTACTTACCGATTTTTGTTCGTTTTGGCCTACCTCATTCTTACCTTCGCTTACCACTGATTCTGGCCTTGGTTTTTCCACTAACCCTTCCTCATCATGAATGGCAATCGTGTTGAGTTGCTCCCTTGGGTTAGATTCAGTGTTGCTTGGTAGGCTACCTTGTGATCATTCGAAAATCAACTTGGTGAGCTGTCTAATCTGAGTTTCAAGCCCCTGGATTGATGCTTGTTAATTTTTGAGTGCCGTCTCGGTATTATAAAAACAAGTCTCTAACACCGAGATGAATTTGGTTAGCATCTCCTTAAGGTTCAACTTTTTCTCCTGCTGAAAGCCTAGAAGGGGTGGTGGTTTATGATTTCCTTCGCCTCCCCATGAAAAATTTGGGTGATTCCTCCAACCTGCATTGTAAGTATTACTATAATGTTTGTTTTGAGATCGAGGATTATTACCCATGTAATTTAACTGCTCGTTCTCCATGTTGTGGCCATAAGGTGGGTATTCTGAATTGCTCGATCCACCTCCATTTGCTTCACACTACATTGCTAGGTGAACCTGTGAAGAACTAAGAAAACCATCAATTTTCTTATTCAAGAGTTCTACCTGATTAGAGAGCATGGTGACCGAATCGACGTTATAAACACCAACTGTTTTCGTTGGCTTTGTCCTCATGACTTGCCACTGATAGTTATTCAGTGACATCTTTTCTATAAACTCATAAGCATCTTCAGGTGTTTTATTCTTGATGGTTCCACCAGCAGCTACGTCAACCATTTGTCGAGTCGAAGGATTCAGGCCATTATGAAAAGTTTGAACCTGTAGCCAGAGTGGAAGCCTATAGTGAGGGCATTTTCGCAAAAGGTCCTTATATCTCTCTCATGCATCGTAGAGTGTTTCTAAATTCATCTGTACAAAAGAAGAGATATCATTACGTAATTTAGCTGTTTTAGCCGGTGGAAAATATTTTAATAAAAACGTTTTGGTCATTTGTTCCCAAGTAGTGATTGACCCTCGTGGTAACGAGTTCAACCATTGCTTAGCCTTATTCCTTAACAAAAAGGGAAACAACCGAATACGGATGGCGTCATCAGAAACACCATTAATTTTAAAGGTATTGCAAAATCCTAGGAAATTTGCCAAGTGAGCATTGGGATCCTCATCCTGCAAACCATCAAACTGAACCAACTGTTGTATCATTTGAATTGTGTTAGGTTTTAGTTCAAAATTATTTGCAGCAATAGTAGGTCTAACTATACTTGACTCAGTTCCTGTTAAATTAGGTTTAGCATAATCATACATAGTGCGTGGAGCAGGATTCTGATTTACTAGATCAGCAGCAATCGCCGGAGGTAGCGGATTTTCTTGGTTTTCAGCCATCTCCTCGATTGTGGTTGAAGTATCGTCCTCTTGCTCGTCTTTTATGTATCTTAGATTTCGCCTTATTTCTCTCCGGTTCTTGCAAACTGTGCAGTCGATCTTTCCATCAAAAAGTAGTGGTCATGATGGGTTTCTTCTGGTCATAAACTAGAAAAACATGTCAGAAGAAAATAAATGAAGAATTATAAAAGAAAATAAAAATTTAAATTGCAATAAAAGTAAAATGGCTAAAGTAATAAAAATCGAGTGTTCCTAATATCTTGGTTCCCCAGCAACAGCGCCAAAAACTTGATACGTCATATTCGTGACAGGTTTTAAATATTTATAATGATTCGTTCTTGAAACTAACTATTATCACGATAAAGGCAAGTGTACTTATCGAACAGTAGTATAGCTTTAGCAAGACCGGATTATCGAACCCAAACGAACTAAAAGTACTAGTATCAACTTTATTTTTATTATTTAGCCTAAAAAATAAAAGGGTTTTGTTTATCTAACTAATTAATTAAACTAAGAAATCACATAAAAGAAATTTAGGGAAAATACTTTTTGGAAAACTCGATTGATTAAGACAATACCTAAGGAAAAATCCACCTAGACTTCACTTGTTATTTGACACTGAATCGGACGATTTATTCATTCAACTTATTCCGTAGAGATCCCTAAGTTATATTATTATCTCTCTCGAGACTAACAACGTCTAACCCTAGATTGAATAATTGAAATCTCTTTGTAATTAATGCGCTAGGGTTGCATTAACTCGATCTATGGATCCCCTTATTAGGTTTCACCCTAATCTGGAAAAATCTTGTCACCCTATCTCTAGGCGCGCAACCAACTCCGCTTAATTATAACAAATTTACTCTTAGACAGGGTCTATTCCTCCTCTGAATAAGAGCTTAACTTGAATCAATATCCTGGAATATCAAAACAAGAATTAAGAACACATAATTAAGAACAAGTCAAATATTTATCATACAATTTAGATAATAATAATAAGATCCGTCTTAGGTTTCATTCCCCTTAGGTATTTAGGGGTTTTAGTTCATACTAACGAAAGAACATATCTCAAAAGAATAAAAATAACAAAACATAAGAAAACCCAAAACTCTTGGGGAAATTTGAAGGAAGATCTTTAGTCTTGATGGTGAATCCGGCTTCTGAGATGGATCGATCGACTTTCCTTGAGCAATTCCTTGCTTCCTCCTATGTGTCCCTTGTCTAAGTCCCTCCTCAAGTGTTTAAATAGGCTTTCAAATGCCTAAGACCCCTCAAAATTGGCCTTTCTGAATTGGACTAAACTTGGGCTCGGCAAGGACACGCCCGTGTAACATGCCCGAGTGCGATTGCTTAAGGTCGTGGTCAAGGGTGTTAAATGGGCACGGGCAGTTGATCTACCCGTGTAAATCGTGCTTTGACCTTGCCAAAGGGACCTGGCCATGTGACACGCCCGTGTGAGGAAGTCCAGGCCATGTTGTTTTCCCATGTGGGTCCATTTTCCCCATTTTTGGCCCGTTTCTCACTCTTTTTATTATCCTATGCTCATCTAAGTATAAAACATGAAATTAAAGGATTATGAGCATCAGATTCACCCCTTCTAAGGAGAAACCATCCATAAATACGTTAAGCATGGGGTAAAAATATGTATAAATTATGGTTTATCAACCTCATAAGTCATTTGTATCAAACATTAAGTACTTAATTACCTTATCACAAGTGATAATAACCTATTCCATACCTGGTCATTTAGCCTATTCAACATGTACGTTCACACCTTATCATAGTCCGATGAACCATTCAGAATTGGATAGGACACTCGAATAAACACACAAGTCGTACAATACCAATGTCCCAGACGTGGTCTTACATGTAGTCACATATCGATGCCACTGTCCCAGATAGGGTCTTACTCGTAAACACATATCAAAATCACATATCGATTCCATAGTCTTTGTAATAGCCCAAAATTGGGTCTAGTTGGAACAGAGGTTTCGGGACCACAAAATCTGCGATATAAATAATTATTTTATGATTATTTTGAGGTTTATGATACGATTTCATGATTGTGTGAAAATTTCGTGAAGAAATTCTATGCATAAAGTGCTTAATTCAAAGTTAGGGACTAAATTGAATAAGTTGCAAAACTTGCATTCTAGAAGTTTCTGGTATGAAATTGATTTGAAATATTAATTAGGAGGTCTTAAATAGAAATTTGACCAATTTCTAAGTTATGGACAAAAATTGGACATGGATGGAATTTTTGGAAAGTTTAGTAGTAAGGGTATTTTGGTTATTTAGGGGTAAAATGAATTAAAATACAAAATTAAAAGCCAATTTTGCTCATCTTCTTCACCATGGACGTGTATACCAAGGGAGACTCCATGGCTAGGTTTTCAAGCTTCCCAAGCTCAATTGTAAGTCCGTTCTATCCCCGTTTTTCAAGTTCTTTACGTTTTTGGAGTCCCGGTAACTTGATTTAGCTTATGCTAGCAATAATTCAACCTAGGCTTCATATTTGGAAAAATACTCATAGGTAAAATTTGTGTATTCTGGTGTTTTATGATACAATATGAGGTTTTAAGTTATGTTAGACAACTTGTGCTACTCGGTGTTAAGTGAAAACGAGCAAAAGGGCTTAATCAGTAAAAATACCTAATAGTCATAAGTATATGTTAGAGTGAGAATTTGATGTTGCCATAGAAGGGAAAAGTGATCATCATGTTATAAAACATAAGAATAAGGGATGAAGTTTAATTCCCGAGCCTAGGGGCAAAAGTGTAAATATGCAAAAGTTTAGGGGCAAAATTGTAATTTTTACAAAGTTTGAGTTAAGGACTATTTTGAATAGTACATTAATTAAATAAGTAAAATATGATGTTTTAGATCCCGGAAAACAAGATTTGAACCTAGAATGAGAGAAAAATTAAAAATTGGGAAAGTTGGTAAAATGGCCGTTTTAATATCAAGGTAAGTTCATATGTATAATAAGCATTAATTTATGCATGTTTCAATGTAAAATTGATATATTTACTATGATCTCCGAGGTGTTGAAAGTATGTAAGTTGGTATGATAATAATACAACAATAATGCTGTAATTTATATTTGAAAGTTAAATTTAGTGAATTAATTGAATTATGTTAAATTAAATGATTATGGTGCCAAGTTTATGAATTGATTTAAAAATATGTCTATGGTACATGAACTGCATTGAATTATCATACATAAATGTGATTTCTATGATTATGGATATTATGGGAAATTGTAAGTTCATATGATTTTTAATAAGACAATGTGTAATTTAATGTTATTGCGTTGATATTAAATGAGATGAAAGTTTATATGTAAGTAATACATCACTATTACTTGTATTATGATATTTTATAAAAATATTGGAAATATGTTTGTGGATAATTACTTGATTGGTGAAATTGTTGGAAAAGAGAGAGAAATCCCGGTTGAACATTCGGAAAGATTGGATGATACAGATGGTATGTAGCTAGGTCAGATGTATAGTGCTGAGTGCACATCATGTGTACAAGAGAGCTACAAGACATTATGATGTAGCTAGGTTGCATGGGTGATACTATGTGTACACCATGTAGACAAGAGAGTTACGGGATATATGTAGCTAGGTCACATGCGTGGTTCCAAGTGAAGGACACCATGTAGACAAGAGAGCTACGAGATAAACTGGCTAGGTCACATGGGTGGTACTAACTGTTCACCATGTGTACAAGAGAGCCGAACTATATGATGGGTGGAGCTATGTGCTGAAACCACCAAGTATCGAGGATTGATCCGAAGTGTTCAACGTGAGACTCTCTGTGACAGCCCTAAATTGACCCTAGTCGGAAAGTGGTTTCGGGACCACAAAACCGAGTCATAGAAATAATTAACTATTAAATTCTGTGTTTATTATATGTGTAAATAATGTGTGAAAGTTTCATGCTTTGATTTGGTTATTTGTATGTGAAATTTTTAAGATAGGACTCATGTGATAAAAAATTGAAAGTGTGATAGGTAAATTTTAAAGTACTAAATAATGCATGAAGTGATGACATGAGGGATTTGCATGTCAAATGCACCAAATTTTCCTTAGTGGCCGACCATAAATGATGTTTGATGTAAGATATATGTTTTGTTTTAGAATTATAATAGGGGATGGCTTTATTTTTATTTTAAAATAAAGTGATTAGTAAAACAATAAAAAAAAGGTATACATGCTCATCTTTCTTCTTGATTGCCGAAATGGGGAAAGGGAATTTTGAAGAGGAAAAACCAAGGTATTCGGCCATGGCTATCCTAGTTTAAGGTATGCATTGTGATTTTTCTTTTTAATTGACTATGAGATTAAATTGATAAGTACATAGCTTATTTAACCCATGGTTTAATTTCATGAGTCATTAGATAAATATCCATTCGGCAAGTGCTAAATTGGTGTCATTCTGATAAGTTTTCTTTTTGGGATGTTAATTACTTGTTAAGTAGTTTAAATGATGTTTGAATGAGTAGAATTCATGGTTGAAAAGTACAAATTGAAAGTGGCCGTATGAGTGTATATACATTTTAGAAAGAAAAATGTTGTTGTTAGTTGAGTTGCATTTGATAAATATTCATTCGGTCAAATGGGAGAAGAATAAGATGAATTTAAATGTTGTGGTTTATTATTTTAGTTGGTTAAATGATGTGGTCATTGCCGAATACAATTATGTTAAAGGAAATAGGATTAAATGTTGGTTTGATGAACTAAATGCTAATGGATATTAGGATAAAAGGAGAAAAAGGGTTAAGTTATAAGAGAATTGAGGGATATTCATATTTAGACATTTAGGGTTATATAAATTTTGGTCATTGAGTTATGCGTTATGTGAAATATTTAATTTATATACATAATCGGTCATGGTTTGACAAATATGTAACCTATGTGTAAATTGCTACAATTGATCATGAGATAGAATTTGTATATAAAAGTTAAGTTGTGTGGTTAGGGCCGAATGAGATATATAAGATATTAAAACATGTTATAATTATATATTGGTGTACATGGCTGTAATTAATCCTCTACTTAAATTCGATTAGGTATGGTCATGATAAGAGTTTAGTAGGGTTAATACCTTAAAATTGAATGGAGTTTTAGTTAATCTTTTGTGTCGTGTTTGTTAAAATAGCTGAGGATTTGGGTATTATTATACATATTTAGGCTAAATATATTTCAGCTATGTTTTATATCTATGAAATAATTATAATGGATAACATGTAGGAGTAATTTTGGCTTGTTAAAAATGTGGTACGTGTATGGCAAATTGTATATACAATTTGCATTGAAGTTACCCTCTAAGGTCGAAATGGGTAATTAAATTTTTGGTGTGTATGCAATTTTTTTTTATTTGTAACTTGGCCTGCGAAATGGATGTATGATAGTTAATATGTGTGCTTAAGGTGATGTGATAAAATAATTATGTATATGGTTTGGCTTCATTATTGAGTATAAGGGTTAAATGCTTTAAAGAAGGTTTTAATATTCGAAATGATTAAACAAATTCATTTGTTTAAATTAAGCCTAAGAGCAAAGAGGAACTAGACCAGACAAGGGAAAGGAGAAAGCGATCGAATAGCCTACCCGCAACTGTTCAAAAATATTCAAGGTAAGTTTTCGAGTAATGGAACTTAGATCATGATTCGTTTAGATCATGTTATGTAGCGAATCAAAACCATGCTCTTTGTATGTGGCTATTGAGCCGAAAATGGTAATGGTAGATAAGTGCCTTGTGTCTGAGTTCTAGTAATGAAAACGAAATAAAAATGTGTTATGATTTGTGGACATATGTACATGATTATTCGGATGATATCCGGGCTAAATCCCGAAGGTACTTGGTTTGAGAATGAGCGATCTCGCTGTAATAATTTCAATTAATACGCTCGTAAAATCCAAACGATGAGGTATGTTTCGTATATGCATTGGAATAGATGATTCCCTTTAAATAGTATTCGCTCAATCGATTAACAAGCTTCTGGCCTTTAGTTAAGTTGATCCCATATATATGAATATAAGGGTTGGAAATGTGAAGTAAGTATGATTTTGAGAATATGTGTATATGAAAGTCATGCCTAGGGTTTGTTTCACGTTTTTCCTTTCCCAAGTAGCTAATTCGCTAAGAAACTCTATCATTCAAGCAATTAATGAAGTTAAAGCAATTGAAACATGCAAAATATGTATAAAGCATGGTTTCAGAACAATCTCCCCTCGCGAAAAGTCTTACTTCGGAATAGGATCTTCCGATTACAAGAACATAAAAAAACCTAAGTAAAAACTAAGAATGAAAAAAGAACCTAAGAAGCAAAAACCTAAAATTGTGTGTTTAACCTGATTACAATGACCTTTATATATGCTCAACCTGGAATATTAAAGTGTCTAAATTATACTTGAAGTCCTTAGAGTTGGATTAGGATAAATACACCTAATTTCCCTCCAAAACGTAGTTAAAATGTGTATGAATTTTGGGTATGAAATTGAATTGAAATTGAATTGAAATTAAATTGAAATCGTGGTATTTTATAAAGATATGATCTAGCTTTAAATATGAATGCTTGATGATTAAGCTGAAGATATTTGGTAAGATGATAATCTTGGTATAAATGTATAAGTGGTACTATAATAAACAAGGTAAAATGAGTATGAGAGACACATGTATGATGACATACAAATGCTATGTTTGTGCTTTAATTGAGGATTTATAATCATTAAATGAATACCATGTTATACGCTTTTGATTTTGTGTAAGTGTGTAAGAGATCAAGGTTGACCAAAGCTTGGAAAATAGCCTAGGTATATTCCACACAGGCAGAGACACGACCATGTGTCTCAGCCGTGTAAGGAACACGACTTTGGGACACAGGCGTGTGGAGCCTTAAAGCATGAAATTTCAAAGATTTTCGTAAGTTCTCGGTTTACTCCCAAACCCTTTCTAAAGTATGTTTTGGGCTCCGTAGACTCAAATAAGGGACTATATGTAAGAGAATGAACGCTTTGAAATATGAATAAAATTTTATGGCTCGTATTTTAGTTTAATGTTTGTATGTTTGTCTGGTAACGCCTCGTACCTTAGCCCGACCTCGGATACGGGTAAGGAGTGTTACAGTCTTGCTCGTACACATATATCAGAATCTTAAATCATGACATATGTATCCTAGCTATTCCTAAGGTTCATACAGGGCTTTCGAACGTCATAACTCAGCCGAAACCAATTCGGAGATATAATAGCCAAGCTTAATCATATTCGGCCATAGCCTATATATGTTCACACATTTCATACCAGCATATAACATTAACATTTAACTACAACTAAACACATCTATTTGCTTATAAACTTACCTCGGACAACGTAAAACGGAATAGGGCAACTAGTCGACAACTTTCGTTTTCCCCGATCCAAATCTAATTTCTTTGGTTCTTGATCTAAAAATATTCAAATTAAGCTCATTCAAACATATTTTCATTCAATTTAGTCCAAAAACACATAAATGGGAAAATTACCATTTTACCCCTGACATGCAATTTTTAAAATTTAGTCCCTATTGCACAAAACACAAAATATGCAAAATCTCAAAATACCCACGTTAGGCCTAAAGTTCCTAGTGTCCATAAAGGTCCATATATTTCATTTATTTCACATTCTAGTCCCTCAAATTATTATTTTTGCAATTTAGTCCTAATTACTCAAAATCATCAAAAACTCTAATACAAAACATGTTAATCTATAACATATTTTTCATATTTCATCATCAAACAACAAAAATCACATGCTTTAAAAAATGGCATAACTCAAAATATTCACCAAAATCAAAAATTCAAGCATGGGTTTTGTAGTACTCGAAGCAACGATCTCAAAAACGTAAAAATTATCAAAAATCGAGCTAGAACTTACCTTGAACCAAGCTTGAAATAGCCGAACCCTAGGTTTCTTTTCTCTTTTCTTTTGTTTTAATTTCAGCAATGGTGAATAAAATATGAACATGTCTTTCTTATTTTATTATATTATATAACTTATTATAATTTTAAGCTTAATTACATATATATCCTTAATGATATAATATAAAAACCATTTAATATATGTATTATACCGTCCTACCAAAGTATTAATGGGATATTTAAAACATAAATACCACAACTTAGAAAGCCACTAACAATTTGGCCCTTATCCTTTAAACTATCATGTTTTCAATTTACCCGATTAAGTCTTTTTATTTAATCGGATACCTAAACGACAAAATTAAATCACGAAAATTTCACTGATATAAATTCACACAAAATAAACACAGAATAAAATTTTTAAATATTTTTCTGACTGAGATTCATGGTCCTAAAACCACCATTAATTAGGGTCTAAATCGGGCTGTCACAACTCTCCCCTCCTTAGGGATTTTCGTCCCCAAAAATCTTACCGATGAATAGGTTCGGATAGCGTTCTCTCATTGCATCTTTTGGCTCCCACATTGCTTTTTCAACCCCTGTTTACACCATAGTACTTTAACTAACGAAATTTTCTTATTTCGAAACTCTTTAATCTCACGAGCCAAAATATGAATCGGTTCTTCCACATACGTCATATCGGGCTTAATCTCATTCTTAGACGGACTAATCACATGTGAAGGGCTAGATCGATATCTACGAAGCATCGAAACATGGAATACATTGTGAATCTTTTCTAACTCAGGTGGCAACAATAGTTTGTAAGCAATAGGCTTGATACGCTCTATTAGCTCATATAGCCCAATAAACCTCGGACTGAATTTGCCTTTACGACCAAATCTGAGTATTTTCTTCCACGATGAGACTTTAAAGAAAACTTCATCTCTGATCTAAAACTCTATTTCTTTACATTTGAAGTCTGCATATGATTTCTGACAATCTAACGCTGCTTTTAGACTTTCACGGATCACTTTCACTTTCTATTCGGTTTCTCTGATCAAATCGACCCCGTGTATCTTATTTTCACTAGGCTCAGTCCAGTACAATAGTGTACAACATTTACGACCATAGAAAGCCTCATAATGTGCCATTTTGAAGCTTTATTGAAAGCTGTTATTATACGCAAATTTAATTAGCGTTCCCACGTACCTTCGAACTTGAGAATACAACATCTTAACATATCCTCAAGTATCTGAATGATTCACTTAGACTAGCCATCTGTTTGCGGATAGAAAGAGTACTGAAATGTAATTTCGTACCTAGTTCATCTTGCAATTTCTTCCAAAACCGTGATGTAAATCTTGGATCTCTATCCGAAACAATAGATATAGGCACACCATGTAACCTTACAATCTGAGAAACATACAATTCAGCCAACTTATCCAGCGAGTAGTTTGTGTGTATCAGAACAAAACAAGCTGATTCAGTCAATATATCCACAATAACCCAGATTGCATCTTTCTTGCTCTTTGTTAATGGTAAATCAGATACAAAGTCCATAGTAACTCTATCTCATTTCCACTCAGGTATCATGATTGGCTGAAGTTGTAATGGCCTAAATTCAAGGTTATCGGAACAATGGTTTTGTAACCATAGATCCGATTTAAAGAGAAATTTATTTCAATATTTTTGCTTGAAAATTGATATGATAGGAAAATCGTATGAAAATATTGATAGGAAAATTTTATCGATTTAGTGATTAGTTAGAAAAAGAAATTATTGAAGAAATTGGGTAAAATAAGGTATCGGGACCTCTATCTCGTAAAACCGAGTCAAAAATAATTTTATAAATATTTATGAAATGTTATTAATGTGGTATTAAAATTTCGTTAGGAAATCTTAATGTTTGGGTAGTCAATTAAATGAAAAGGACTAAATTGTAATAGGTGTAAAAGTTGCTAGAGTGATTAAATAGCTTAAGAGTCTAATGAGAAAGGATTTAAAAGGCAATTAGACCCAAAAGTTATTTGGGCTGGACGGCAAGGGTATGAAATTAGCAAAAAAATTGATAAATTAAGGGTAAAATTGGAATATTGCAAAATTAACTAAATAAAACTAGGACTAAATACGAAATATCTAGATTTCTCGTCATTTCTCTTCAATTCCAGCAGCTAAAAATGCCATAGGAGGGTTCTCTAAGCTGGTATTTCATAATTTTTGCACCAAATCCAGAAGATTCAAATACGAAGCTAGATCGAGGAAAGAAAAAAGTTCGGGATTAGTAGATTTTTACTGTTTACAAACAAGTATCAAGGTAAGTTCGTGTAACTTGAATTATATTCTGAAATGCTTGAGATTGTATGTTATTGATGTGAATATGATTTGAGTGTTCATTGTATGAAAATTAATGAAACATTGATATATTTGATAAAATGGGAAGAAATCCCGGTTGAATGAAAGGAAAATTCGATGGATCTCTGAAAAGGAATTGACGGTCAAAAGGATCTAGCCCGGACGGGTGATCCTATCTTGATATAGCCCTCCCGAAGAATAGGTGTAAAATGGATTTAGCCCGGACGGGTAATCTGAATTAGGGTCTGAATTTAGCCTGGACTGGTAATTCAGATCCAAGCTCATTAGAGTAATTATCGTTGCAGGGGATTTAGCCTGGACTGGTAATCCCGACAATACTCTATGAGTTTATATTGCAGGAGATTTAGCCTGGACTGGTAATCCCACTGCAAGGTTGAGGTTCGCGGGAGTGTGCTCTCTGAAATGGAAATGTGCGCACATGAATATGAATTGACGGACCCGGAATTGTACACTAAAAGCGTACCTCTGAATCCATCAAAAATTCCAAGAAATTCAACGGGATAAATATGGAAAAATAACAAGGAAATGGAAATCATGGTATTGACGAGCTCATCAATCATAGTATATATTATTGGTACATGGAAATTATTGTACTAACTTGAATGTTGAGTTTGTGCATATTAGGGTAATAATGCATTGAATGGATATATGGATATTTATTGTATTGTATTGAAAATATTAGGTAAGTATAATTCTTGTTACATGAGCTTACTAAGCACAAAGTGCTTACTCCGTTTCCTTTTTCCCTGTTTTGTAGTGTTAAGAGCTCGGAGGTCGGATTTGGTCAGAGACACATCACACTGTCAACCTCAGGATTTCGGTATATAAAGAAACTTTATTTTGGAAATCAATGGCATGTATAAGCTAACGAAGTAAATGTTAACGTGAAATGAATGTAAAGTTAGCCATTAGTATGGTTAACAAACCTGGTTATAGATATGTGATGATGTTATCTTATATAAATGCATGAACCTATCATGAAAATATGTTGAATTGATTTGGTTGATGTGGATTGGTCTCGATTTAATATTACAGGGAAGGTTAGATATTTATAAAAGGGCTATATGGAATATAAAAAAAAATTTAATTCGTAAACTCCGGTAATGCCTCGTACCCTATTCCGGCAATGAATACGGGTAGGAGTATTACATTTATTGGTATTAGAGCTACAGTTTAGCCGGTTCTAGGACCGATGTAGCAAATACGAGATTAGCTATACATGCCATTTAAATTATTATTGATAGTGTGATATCTCCTGACCATTTAAAATGTGTTTTTCTTATAGTAATGTCATCCGACCGAGCTCAATCTGAGGAAGCTGGGAGTCATGCTCTGGCTTTCGTACAAAGAGAAGAAACTAGCAGTAGAAGGCCCGAGATAGAGGGTCGAGGGGAGGAGGCAGAAACAGCCTTCTTTCAAATGATGAATGAATAGTTTAATCAATACTTAAGAACTAACCCTGTAGTGCAGCAAGTTCAAGCTCCCCCTCCTGCTCCTCCACCGGTTCCCGAGATCCCACAAGGTACAGGTACTGAATCTGTCAGAAAAGGGAAAGCTCCAGTAGATAAAATTCGAAAATATGGGGCCGAAGAATTTCAAGCAGCAGTTGATGATGATTCCGAACGGACTGAGTTTTGGTTAGAAAACACTACTCGGGTTCTGGAAGAATTATCTTGTACACTAGAAGAATGTCTAAAATGTGCCGTCTCACTGCTAAAAGATACAGCTTACCATTGGTGGAATACTAAAGCTTCAGTTGTTCCGAAAGAAGAAATTACATGGGAATTCTTTCAGACCGAGTTCAGAAAAAAATATATCAGCCAGAGGTTCCTTGACCAGAAAAGAAAAGAATTTCTTGAGCTGAAACAGGGCAATAGATTAGTATCTGAATATGAAAGAGAATTTGTTCGATTGAGTAAATATGCTCAAGAATGGGTACAGTCAGAAGCTGAAGCGTGCAAACGATTCGAAGAAGGGTTGAATGAAGAAATTAAGTTAATGATCAGAATTCTTGAAATTCGAGAGTTTGCTACATTGGCAGAGAGAGCTTATAAAGCAGAAGAATTGAGCAAAGAAAAGAAACAGGGTGAGAGGGAAGCTCGAATTTTTAGTAAAAGACCGATGGGAAAATCCCAGTTTTCTGCTTCAAAGAAATTGAAGAAATATCAGGACCGTTCTACTTCAGCCATTGGGTATTCGGGCAAAGAGCGAGGTTCTCAACGCACTAATCCAAGGCCTTCTACTCCATCAGTGACCAGTGTTGGCAGTTTTGGGCCACCTAAACCGAGATGCCAGTACTGTAATAAAGCTCATTTTGGTGAATGCCGATTTAAGAGTGGGGCTTATTACTGATGTGGTTCTTTTGACCATTTCCTCAGAGATTTTCCAGAAAGGGTTGAAAAAGAAGTTAAACATATATCGAAGCCAAGTAATCTAGTTTCGAGGGGCAGACCACCTCGACCATTCGATAATGTCAGTGGTAGTCGAAGAGCTACAAAAGATACTATAGGTAGGCCTGAGGTACGAGCACCTGCTAGGACATATGTCATTCGTGCCAGAGAAGATGCTTCAGCACCCGATGTTATTACTGGTACATTTTCTTTACTTGATACTGATATTACTGCATTGATTGATCCTGGTTCTACGCATTCATATATATGTGTTAAACTTGCAATTGTTAAAAATTTATCTGTTGAACCTACTGAATTTGTGGTTAAAGTATCGAACCCCCTAGGTCAGTCTGTGTTAGTGGATTAAATTTGTAAAAATTTTCCACTGATGGTAAGAAGTTATTGTTTCTCGGCTGATTTGATGTTACTGCCATTTGATGAATTTGACGTGATATTGGGTATGGATTGGTTAACCCAGCATGATGCGGTAGTAAATTGTAAACAAAAATATATTGTGCTAAAATGTCAGAATGGTGAGTTGCTCCAGGTTAAATCTGATCAGACAAAGGGGTTATCTGATATGATTTCAGTAATGGCAGCACAGAGGTATGTCAAAAAGGGGTATGATGCTTACTTGGCTTATGTACTCGACACCAAGGTATCTGAGTCAAAGATACAGGCAGTTCCAGTGGTATGTGAATTTTCCGATGTGTTTCCAGAAGAATTACCAAGATTGACACCAGAAAGAGAAGTGGAATTTTCTATAGATTTGATTCCGGGAACTACTCCGATCTCCATAGCTCTGTATCGGATGGCTCCTATAGAATTAAAAGAGTTAAAGACACAGTTGCAAGAGCTTGTTGACAGGGGTTTTGTCTGACCAAGTCATTCACCTTGGGGTGCTCCGGTTCTGTTTGTGAAAAAGAAAGATGGGTCTTTGAGATTGTGTATCGACTACCGGCAGCTTTATAAAGTAACCATAAAGAATAAGTACCCGTTACCCTGGATTGATGATTTATTTGATCAGCTGAAAGGTGCTACTATGTTTTCAAAGATTGATCTTCGATCAGGTTATTATTAGTTACGGGTAAAGGAGTCAGATGTGCCAAAAACAGCCTTTAGAACCAGGTACGGGCATTATGAGTTTCTAGTTATGCCATTTGGGCTAACTAATGCACCTGCAGTATTCATGGATTTGATGAACCGGATATCCAGACCGTACTTAGACAGATTTGTAGTAGTATTTATTGATGATATTTTGGTTTATTCTCGGGATGAAGAAGAACATGCAGAACATTTGAGAATTGTGTTGCAAATTCTACGAGAGAAGCAGTTGTATGCTAAATTCAGTAAATGTGAATTTTGGCTTCGAGAAGTGGGTTTTCTTGGACACATTGTATCTGCCGAAGGCATCAGGGTAGATACAAGTAAAATCTCAGCTATTGTCAATTGGAGTCCACCGAAGAATGTATCTGAACTTAGAAGTTTCTTGGGTTTAGCTGGTTATTATCGAAGATTTGTACAGGGATTCTCTATGATAGCTTCTCCAATGACTCGATTATTGCAGAAAGATGTAAAGTTCGAGTGGACTGATGAATGTCAACAAAGTTTCAACCGATTGAAAGACCTATTAATGAAAGCACCTGTATTAGTGCAGCCTGAACCGGGTAAGGAATTTGTTATTTATAGTGATGCCTCATTAAATGGTTTAGGTTGTGTTTTGATGCAAGAAGGTAAAGTAATAGCCTATGCTTCAAGACAACTTAAACCACATGAAAGAAATTACCCAGTACATGATCTTGAATTAGCTGCTATTGTATTTGAGCTGAAGATATGGCGGCATTACTTGTACGGTGAGAAATGTCATATTTATACTGATCATAAAAGCTTAAATTATTTGATGACACAGAAAGATTTGAATTTGAGACAGCGCAGGTGGCTTGAACTGATAAAGGATTATGATTTGATTATTGATTACCATCCGGGTAAGGCTAATGTTGTAGCTGATACTTTGAGCCGGAAATCTCTGTTTACTTTACGAGCTATGAATACCTGGTTATCATCGACTGATGATGGTTCAATCCTAGATGAATTGAGAGCCAAAACGACATTTTTACAGCAAATATGTGAAGCTCAGAAGAATGATGAGAAGTTATAGGTTAAACGGGCACAGTGTGAGTCAGGTAATGATTCTGAATTTCAGATTGGTTCTGATGATTGTTTATTATTCAAAGGTAGGGTATGTGTACCTCAAAATTCAGAGCTCATACAGAAGATTCTACGTGAGGCCCACAGTAGTACTATGTCTGTACATCCGGGGAGTAATAAAATGTATAATGATCTGAAAAAGATGTACTGGTGGTCGGGAATGAAACATGATATCTCTGAGTTTGTATCAAGGTGTTTAATATGTCAACAAATTAAAGCTGAACATCAGGGTTACTTCAGCCAATTACTATACCGGAATGGAAATGGGAAAGAATCACTATGGATTTTGTATCGGGGCTACCTTTGTCTCTGAGGAAAAAAGATGCTATTTGGGTGATTGTTCATCGATTAACAAAGTCAGCTCACTTTATTCCAGTACGTATGGATTATTCTTTAGGTAAACTAGCTGAACTGTACATATCTGAGATTGTCAGGTTACATGGAGTGCCTGTCTCCATTATATCAGATAGAGATCCCTGGTTTACATCTCGTTTCTGGGACAAATTGCAAGAAGCCTTGGGTACTCAGTTGTATTTCAGCACTACATTTCATCCTCAGACAGATGGTCAATCTGAGCGTGTAATTCAAGTATTGGAAGATATGCTTCGATGTTGTATACTAGAGTTTGAAGGTAATTGGGAGAGGTATCTACCTTTAATTGAATTTGCTTACAATAACAGTTATCAGTCTAGTATTAAAATGGCTCCGTATGAAGCTTTGTATGGTAGAAAATGTAGAACACCGTTATATTGGACAGAGCTCAGTGAAAGGAAGATACATGGGGTTAATTTGACCCGAGAAACAGAAGAAAAAGTAAAGGTTATTCGAGATAGTCTAAAAGCAGCTTCCGATCGTCAAAAATCATATGCTGACCTTAAGCGAAAAGAGATTGAATTTCAAGTCGGTGACAAGGTATTTCTGAAAGTGTCTCCTTGGAAGAAAGTTCTTCGATTCGGTCGAAAGGGTAAATTGAGTCCAAGATTTATCGGGCCCTATGAAATCATAGAAAGAATTGGACCGGTCGCTTATCGATTGGCATTACCACCGGAACTTGATAGAATCCATAATGTTTTTCATGTATCTAAGTTACGACGATATCGATCAGATCCTTCACATGTTATTTCTCCGATAGAAGTAGAGATTCAACCGGATATGACTTACAGTGAAGAACAGATCAAGATATTGGCACGGGAGACAAAAGAGCTTAGAAATAAAAAGATAAATTTGGTGAAAGTATTGTGGCAAAAGCACGGGATTGAGGAAGCAACATGGGAACCGGAGGAGGCAATGAGGAAACAATACCCAAACCTCTTTACTGGTAAGATTTTCGAGGACGAAAATCCTTAAAAGGGGGGAGAGTTGTAATGGCCTAAATTCAAGGTTATCGGAACAATGGTTTCGTAACCATAGATCCGATTTAAAGAGAAATTTATTTCAATATTTTTGCTTGAAAATTGATATGATAGGAAAATCGTATGAAAATATTGATAGGAAAATTTTATCGATTTAGTGATTAGTTAGAAAAAGAAATTATTGAAGAAATTGGGTAAAATAAGGTATCGGGACCTCTATCTCGTAAAACCGAGTCAAAAATAATTTTATAAATATTTATGAAATGTTATTAATGTGGTATTAAAATTTCGTTAGGAAATTTTAATGTTTGGGTAGTCAATTAAATGAAAAGGACTAAATTGTAATAGGTGTAAAAGTTGCTAGAGTGATTAAATAGCTTAAGAGTCTAATGAGAAAGGATTTAAAAGGCAATTAGACCCAAAAGTTATTTGGGCTGGACGGCTTGAGATTGTATGTTATTGATGTGAATTTTTTTGAGTGTTCATTGTATGAAAATTAATGAAACATTGATATATTTGATAAAATGGGAAGAAATCCCGGTTGAATGAAAGGAAAATTCGATGGATCTCTGAAAAGGAATTGATGGTAAAAAGGATCTAGCTCAGACGGGTAATCCTATCTTGATATAGCTCTCCTGAAGAATATGTGTAAAATGGATTTAGCTCGGACGGGTAATCCGAATTAGGGTCTGAATTTAGCCTGGACTGGTAATTCAGATCCTAGCTCATTAGAGTAATTGTCGTTGCAGGGGATTTAGCCTGGACAGGTAATCCCGACAATACTCTATGAGTTTATATTGCAGGGGATTTAGCTTGGACTGGTAATCCCGCTACAAGGTTGAGGTTCGCGGGAGTGTGCTCTCTGAAATGGAAATGTGCGCACATGAATATGAATTGACGGACCCGGAATTGTACACTAAAAGTGTACATCTGAATCCATCAAAAATTCCAAGAAATTCAACGGGATAAATGTGGAAAAATAACAAGGAAATGGAAATCATGGTATTGACGAGCTCATCAATCATAGTATATATTATTGGTACATGGAAATTGTAACAGCCCAAAATTTACCCTAGTCGGGAAGTGGTTTCGGGACCACAAAACCGAGTCATAAAAATAATTAATTTCCATATTCTATGCTTATTATGTGTGTACATGAGTATGTGGAAGTTTCATTCTCCAATTTTGCCAATTGTATGAGAAATTATTAAATAGGGATCGATATGAGACATGGTGAAAATATGATAGGCTAATTTAAAATGGTCTATTAATGCATGTTGTGAAAATGATGGGTTTGCATGTCAAATTACCCAAAATTTGAGCTAGTGGTTGGCCATGCTATGGGTGGAAACATGTTGGGAACATGTTGGCCTAGTGAGGTATGTAGGAAAAAAATAAAATAAGGAGTATGGGTAATAAAGAAAGGAAAAACAAAAAAATGAGTGGTTGTTTCCCCCCCCATTGCCGTGAGCTAAAGAAAGGAAAATAAAAACTTGTTCATCCTTTTTCATCCTCTTTTGACCGAAAATTCTAAGGGAGGAGGAAGGAGTTCTTGCTTCATGTTTGGTTTGGAAGAGAATTAGGAGGAAGTTTGGCCATGCATGTAACTAGATTGAGGTATGTTTGATATTATTCTTTGAGATTCATGTATATTTTAAGTTGTAAGTTTGAAATCTACCTAGCCATGGTTCAAACTTTGTTAAATGATGGAGATGATATTCGGCCATGCATGTTACATTCTTGGTTGGTATTTTGATGTTTGATGTTGTGGTGATGAGGCATGAAGATGAGTTAAGATTCGGCCTAGGTGGAGTTTGTGTTAATGCCATTGCATGCTAAATATGAAGCTTGTTAATGATGCATGTGATGGTGGATTGATGATTCTTGAATCTCTTTTTTTTTAGCATTTTTGAGTGAGCACATATGTGCATTGGTTGCTAGATGGGGAAGAATCGGCTAGAAAGTTGTGTGCTAAGGCCGAATATAATTTTTGTAGGTTAATGAGTAATGCATGTGCTAAATTGATGGAAAGGGAGAGGATGCTTTACTAGTGTATAAATGATATAAAGATTTTAGAAATTATTTTTGGTTAGGTGTATGTATGATTAGGTATATTCGGCCATATGAGTAAATATATAGATGATGTTAAATTTGATTATGTATAATGGGCCATATAGGGTACACATTGTGATATTAACTTTGATTCTCCATAATTGATCAAGTGGGTGATTAGTAAGGGTGATTGCCGAATATACTAACATACATATGCATGTGTCATTGGATTGTAAATATTTAGCAAGGCGGTTAAACTAGTTGATTTATTGATTAAGCTCAAGGAGTTAAAGGAGGAGAATCGAGCAAAGGCAAAGAAAAGATCATCGAGTAGCCGAGTTGGAACCATCTTACCCAACACAAGTAAGTCATTAAGCATATCTTTGGTATTGATTTAAAGGATCGTAATACCTATACCATTGTGTTTAATGAGATGAAATGTATACAAATGTATATGTAAGTAGAGATGAAATTTGTCGAATGTAAAAAGGAAGTGAAGCCTATTGAGTGGCTGGTTTTCGGCACTAAGTGTGCGGGCAATAAGTGTTCACGGTCATGAGATTGGCACTAAGTGTGCGGGTTTAAATTGTACAGCACTAAGTGTGCGAGTTTAAAGTACATGGCACTAAGTGTGCGTGGTTGATTATTAAGCACTATGTGTGCGAACCCAATATATATTTTCTATAAATTATTTACATTAAGGGTGCGACCTTACCGAGTCGATTTTGGACAGCGGAAAAGGTAAGTGTGCGAACTTGAAATGCATGGCACTAAGTGTGTGAGTTTAAAGTGCATGGCACTAAGTGTGCGCGGTTGATTATTAAGCACTATGTGTGCGAACCCAATATATATTTTCTATAAATTATTTACATGAAGGGTGCGACTTTACCGAGTCAATTTTGGACAGCGGAAAAGGTAAGTACCTTGAGTTCATGGCTAATAGGCGCTATGTTTATATTTGGAGTTGAGCTTGGTAAGTTTTGAACGTATGTGACGATTATAGTTGAAGTCACGTACATAAGGTTCATTGTGGAATAGGTGAAAGTTCGTTTTATTGTATGATTATAACGAAAATAAAATGATGTATGAAAGGCCAATGTAGGACTTGGTATGAGATTGAACCATAGGGTTTAAGGAACTATGGTATAGTTTGGTATGGATGGAGTACTTAACCTCATTTCATTGTTTCCTGTTGTGATAATTTTATTAATGGATGGTTGTGGAATGCTTATGGCTTACTGAGTTATATACTCATTCGGCGTTTGCTTGTCACCTATTCTAGGTTTCTTGGACTCGTCTCTTTTTGCGTGATCGTGCCGTCGTCGAAGTCATCACACCGGCTAGCAAGTTTTGGTACTTTCTTCTTAGTCGGCTTAGGAGAACATTTCGGCATGTATAGGCTATTATGTTGTGTTTGAACTTTGGTATGTAAACTTTTAGCCATGCGAAAATGGCATAAATGTTCGGTTGGGTTTGGTTTCATAACGTTAGGTCGTAAATCTTGATAATTTGACCTTTTTATGCCATATGTCATGGTTGATTATTTTGGTGTTAAAATTCATGATATGGCAATAGTGTAGTAGGGGGAAGTTTGACAATGATTAGCCTTTGGCATGGCTAGTCATGATCATAATTTGTGATATGTATGACGAATTACTAGTTAGATCAAGGAGAAATCACGAAATGGGCATAGTTGCTTTCGTAACAGATGCTGGCAGCAGCAGTGACGTGAGATTGAAAAATCACTAAAAATAGTAGGAGTGGAATAAATTGATGCATAAATTATGTATTCGAATCTCGATGAGTCTATTTTCATTTAGAAGCAACGAAAAGATCATATGGACAGTATGTTAAGAGATATTCAGGTTCTCGTGAGACAGGGCCAGAACGGTTTCTGGATTCCCTGTTCCAACTTTGGAAATTCATTATAAATTAACCAGAGACAATTAGGAGTCATACCATATATGTATAGATTCCTCTCTGAGTCTAGTTTCTATATAAACAAGCAGCATCAGTATTGAAGCTCTGTGCAGGGAGATATCCAGGTCGTAATGCGCAAAGGTCAGTGTAGTCGATCCCTGTAACATGGGAGACTTTGACTAATAAACTGTACTAATTGGCCAGACCAAAAATTCTAGAAAAAAATATGTAGATGGGAATATGAGTCTAGTTTTAGGTAAAAATCACGAAACTGATTTTCGAGTTGTGAAACTCAAGATATGATTTTTAAAGCGACTAGTATGCAGATTGGCAGTGTCTGAGAAATATTTTTATAAAGGGTTTAAAGTCTGTTAACATCTCGTGTTCGACTCCGGTGTCGGTCTCGGGTTCGGGTTGTTACATTTGATTGGTATCAGAGCTATGGTTTAGTCGGTTCTAGGACTACCATAGCACATATGAGTCTAGCTATACATGCCGAATGTTAATGTTTAACTGTGTGATGACTTCTGACGGTTAAAATTTATGTTTTGATTAGTAAATGGATCCCGGTGTAGAGAGAACCTTGGCGGATGACATTGAAAGTGTAGCGGCTGCTCCTGCACAAGGGACACCACCTGTTGAACCTCAGTCATCTGCGAATAATCAAGGTGAGGGGGCTAAACAAGCCTTCTTTACCATGATGAATGAGTGGGTCGCGCAGTATGCCCGAACCAATCCGGCTGTCCAACAATTCCTGAATTTGAATAATCCACCCTCGGAGCCAGTAGTGCCATCAGTTACTGATCCTGTGAGGCTGAGTAAGCCACCTGTAGACTTGATTAGGAAGCGCGGGGCTGAGGAGTTCAGGGCCATAGTTACTGATGATGCTGAAAGGGCCGAGTTCTGGCTTGATAACACCATTCGGGTGTTTGATGAACTGTCATGCACACCCGATGAATGTCTAAAGTGTGCTATATCCTTGTTGCGGGACTCAGCCTACTATTGGTGGAGGACCCTGATTTCCATAGTCCCAAACGAACGAGTAACTTGGGACTTCTTTCAGACGGAATTTCGAAAGAAATATATTAGTCAACGATTCATTGATCAAAAGCGTAAGGAATTCTTGGAACTCAAGCAAGGCCTTATGACAGTATCTGAATACGAACATGAATTCGTAAGACTCGGTAGGTATGCCCGGGAGTGTGTAGCTGATGAGGTTGCTATGTGCAAAAGATTCGAAGAAGGATTGAATGAAGATTTAAAGCTACTAATGGGTATTTTGGAAATAAAAGAATTCAACACTAGTTGAACGAGCCTGCAAGGCGGAAGAACTTGGAAAGGAGAAGAAGAAGGCTGAATTTGAAGCTAGAGACTATCGTAAAAGATCGAAGGGTAAAGCTCCGTTCTCAGCCGTAAAGAAGTTCAGGGAGGACACTAATAAGTCGAGGACGACTGTGGGAATTTCCATCAGAGCAAGACCATCGAGGGACTCCCGAGCTACTTCGGTAGCTAGTGTGGGCAATAATCGTCTAGAGAAACCTGAATGTCCCCAATGTGGAAGATGACACATAGGTGAATGTTGGGGTAAGTCTATTAACAGGGCTTGTTACGGATGCGGTTCGAAGGACCACTTCATTAGAGATTGCACGGAGCTTGATGAGAAGAATAAGATTCAAGGTGCAAGACCTAGTGGAGTGACAACTAGAGGTAGACCACCGAGAATTTTAGGAGGTAGGGGTGGTAGTCAGAGAGGGACCTCTGATACGGCTGTTCGAGCCGAGAACCGTACTCCTGCTAGAGCATATGCCATTCGCGCACGAGAGGAGGCATCCTCCCCTGACGTCATCACTGGTACCTTCACTCTCTTTGATACTAATGTGATTGCATTGATTGACCCTGGCTCTACTCATTCATATGTATGTGAAACCTTAGCATCCAGTAAGACTCTACCTGTTGAGTCTACTGAGTTTGTAATTCGGGTGTCAAATCCCTTGGGTCGTTACGTGCTTGTCGACAAAGTGTGTAAGAGATGTCCCCTAGTAATTCGAGGTTCTTGTTTTCCGGCGGACTTGATGCTTTTGCCGTTTGATGAATTTGATGTTATTCTTGGTTTGGATTGGCTGACCGCGCATGATGCGGTTGTGAATTGCAAAAGCAAGACTATTGATTTGAGGTGCGCAAATAACGAGGTAATCCGAGTTGAGTCTACGGATTTGGAGGGGTTGCCAGCTGTAATATCAGCAATGTTGGCCCAGAAATATGTAAGAAAAGGGTGCGAAGCATACCTTGCGTATGTACTTGATGATAAAGAATTAGAAAAGAAACCCGAATCTGTGCGGGTGGTTTGTGAATACCCGGATGTTTTTCCTGAAGAATTACCAGGTTTACCACCTGTTCGGGAGGTAGAGTTTGGTATTGAGCTTGTACCTGGGACTACGCTGATTTCGATAGCTCCGTATCGTATGGCACCAACCGAGTTAAAAGAGTTAAAATCTCAGTTGCAAGAATTGACGGATAGAGGTTTTGCTCGACCAAGTTTCTCACCTTGGAGTGCACCAGTATTGTTCGTGAAAAAGAAGGACGGAACCATGAGGTTGTGCATTGACTATCGTCAACTGAATAAAGTGACAATAAAGAACAAATATCCGTTGCCGCGCATCGATGATTTGTTCGACCAACTGAAGGGAGCCTCAGTGTTCTCAAAAATAGATTTGAGATCGGGCTATTATCAGTTGCGAATTCGAGATTCGGACATACCCAAAACTGCTTTCAGAACGAGGTACGGTCACTACGAGTTCTTAGTGATGCCGTTTGGGCTCACTAATGCCCCTGCGGTATTTATGGATTTGATGAATCGGATCTTCAGACCATATTTGGATCGGTTCGTAGTTGTGTTCATTGATGACATCTTGGTCTATTCAAGAGATGAGATCGAACATGCTGAACACTTGAGATTAGTGTTGCAAGTTTTGCGGGATAAGAAGTTATATGCTAAGTTCAGTAAGTGTGAGTTCTGGTTAAGAGAGGTTAGCTTCTTGGGTCATGTGGTATTCGCATCGGGTATTCGAGTTGACCCGAACAAAATCTCAGCCATACTTAACTGGAAACCTCCGAGAAATATTACTGAGGTTCGGAGCTTTTTGGGACTCGCCGGTTATTACCAACGATTTGTCAAAGGTTTCTCGATGATAGCCACACCAATGACGAAGCTACTTCAAAATGATGCTAAGTTCGAATGGACGGAGAAATGTCAAAAAGGCTTCGATCAACTGAAAACTCATTTGACTGAAGCTCCAATTTTAGTGCAACCCGAATCAGGCAAAGAGTTTGTCATTTATAGTGACGCATCCCTACTCGGCTTGGGTTGCGTATTGATGCAAGAAGGCCGAGTTGTGGCCTATACGTCGAGACAATTGAAGCCACACGAGAGAAATTATCCAACCCATGATCTCGAACTAGCCGCCATCGTATTCGCTTTGAAAATATGGCGACATTACTTGTTTGGCGAAAAGTGCCATGTATTTTCGGATCACAAAAGTCTCAAATATTTCATGACTCAAAGAGACTTAAATCTACGACAAAGACGTTGGCTTGAGTTGTTGAAAGATTACGAACTTGTCATTGATTACCACCCAGGAAAGGCTAATGTGGTTGCGGATGCCTTAAGCCGGAAATCGCTGTTTGCTTTACGAGCGATGAATGTGCACTTGTCTGTTCTACCCGACAATGTGTTAGTAGCTGAATTAAAGGCCAAACCATCATTGATTCATCAAATTCGTGAAGCTCAAAAAGTCGACGATGAATTGGTTGCAAAACGGGCTGAATGTATTCCGAATATGGAATCCGAATTTCAAATTGATGATGACGATTGTTTGAGGTTCAGAAGTCGGTTGTGTGTTCCAAGAAATTCAGAACTCATTTCGATGATTCTGAACGAAGCTCATTGTAGCCGAATGTCAATTCACCCGGGGAGTACGAAAATGTACAACGATTTGAAACGACGGTTTTGGTGGCATGGTATGAAACGATACATCTCTGACTTTGTTTCGAGATGTTTAATATGTCAACAAGTGAAAGCGGAACATCAAGTGCCTTCAGGATTACTTCAGCCGATCATGATACCCGAGTGGAAATGGGATCGAGTCACAATGGACTTTGTGTCTGGACTACCATTGTCAACAAGTAAGAAGGATGCGATTTGGGTTGTTGTTGATAGACTGACTAAGTCGGCTCACTTTATCCCCGTGCGTACGGATTTTTCATTGGATAAACTAGCCGAATTGTATGTTTCTCAGATTGTGAGATTACATGGAGTACCTATTTCTATCGTGTCGGATAGAGATCCGAGATTCACCTCGCAATTTTGGAAGAAATTGCAAGAAGCTTTGGGTATCAAGCTGCATTTTAGCACCGCTTTTCATCCCCAAACCGATGGTCAATTCGAGCGGATAATTCAGATACTCGAGGATATGCTGAGATGTTGCATCCTTGAGTTTAGTGGTTCATGGGAACGGTATGTACCTTTGATTGAATTCGCTTACAATAATAGTTTTCAATCAAGTATTAAGATGGCACCTTACGAGGCTTTGTACGGTCGTAAATGCCGTACACCATTGTTTTGGACCGAGCTCGGTGAAAGTAAAATTTTCGGAGTTGATTTGATTAAAGATGCCGAACAGAAAGTAAAGGTAATCCGTGAAAGTCTGAAGGCAGCCACAGATCGTCAGAAATCGTATGCGGACTTGAAACGAAAGGACATTGAATATCAGGTGGGAGATAAAGTGTTCCTTAAAGTTTCGCCTTGGAAAAGGTACTCAGGTTTGGCCGTAAGGGCAAGTTGAGCCCGAGATTCATTGGGCCGTACGAAATCTCCGAACGAGTTGGTCCGGTGCGTATAGATTGATTTTGCCCCCTGAGCTTGAAAAGATTCACGACGTCTTTCATGTTTCGATGCTTCGACGCTATCGATCTGATCCATCGCATATAATTAGCCCATCAGAGGTTGAAATTCAAGCCGATATGAGTTATGAAGAAGAACCGATACGTATCCTAGCTCGTGAAGTGAAGGAGTTGCGAAACAAAAGGGTTCCGTTAGTGAAGGTGTTATGGCTCAAACATGGGATCGAGGAAGCTACTTGGGAAACTGAGAGCTCGATGAAAGACGATACCCAAACCTATTACCGGTAAGATTTTCGGGGACGAAAATTTCTTAAGTGGGGAGAGTTGTAACAGCCAAAATTTACCCTAGTCGGGAAGTGGTTTCGGGACCACAAAACCGAGTCATAAAAATAATTAATTTCCATATTCTATGCTTATTATGTGTGTACATGAGTATGTGGAAGTTTCATTCTCCAATTTTGCCAATTGTATGAGAAATTATTAAACAGGGATCGATATGAGACATGGTGAAAATATGATAGGCTAATTTAAAATGGTCTATTAATGCATGTTGTGAAAATGATGGGTTTGCATGTCAAATTACCCAAAATTTGAGCTAGTGGTTGGCCATGCTATGGGTGGAAACATGTTGGGAACATGTTGGCCTAGTGAGGTATGTAGGAAAAAAATAAAATAAGGAGTATGGGTAATAAAGAAAGGAAAAACAAAAAAATGAGTGGTTGTTTCCCCCCATTGCCGTGAGCTAAAGAAAGGAAAAGAAAAACTTGTTCATCCTTTTTCATCCTCTTTTGACCGAAAATTCTAAGGAGGAGGAAGGAGTTCTTGCTTCATGTTTGGTTTGGAAGAGAATTAGGAGGAAGTTTGGCCATGCATGTAACTAGATTGAGGTATGTTTGATATTATTCTTTGAGATTCATGTATATTTTAAGTTGTAAGTTTGAAATCTACCTAGCCATGGTTCAAACTTTGTTAAATGATGGAGATGATATTCGGCCATGCATGTTACATTCTTGGTTGGTATTTTGATGTTTGATGTTGTGGTGATGAGGCATGAAGATGAGTTAAGATTCGGCCTAGGTGGAGTTTGTGTTAATGCCATTGCATGCTAAATATGAAGCTTGTTAATGATGCATGTGATGGTGGATTGATGATTCTTGAATCTCTTTTTTTTTAGCATTTTGAGTGAGCACATATGTGCATTGGTTGCTAGATGGGGAAGAATAGGCTAGAAAGTTGTGTGCTAAGGCGAATATAATTTTTGTAGGTTAATGAGTAATGCATGTGCTAAATTGATGGAAAGGGAGAGGATGCTTTACTAGTGTATAAATGATATAAAGATTTTAGAAATTATTTTTGGTTAGGTGTATGTATGATTAGGTATATTCGGCCATATGAGTAAATATATAGATGATGTTAAATTTGATTATGTATAATGGGCCATATAGGGTACACATTGTGATATTAACTTTGATTCTCCATAATTGATCAAGTGGGTGATTAGTAAGGGTGATTGCCGAATATACTAACATACATATGCATGTGTCATTGGATTGTAAATATTTAGCAAGGCGGTTAAACTAGTTGATTTATTGATTAAGCTCAAGGAGTTAAAGGAGGAGAATCGAGCAAAGGCAAAGAAAAGATCATCGAGTAGCCGAGTTGGAACATCTACCCAACACAAGTAAGTCATTAAGCATATCTTGGTATTGATTTAAAGGATCGTAATACTATACATTGTGTTTAATGAGATGAAATGTATACAAATGTATATGTAAGTAGAGATGAAATTTGTCGAATGTAAAAAGGAAGTGAAGCCTATTGAGTGGCTGGTTTTCGGCACTAAGTGTGCGGGCAATAAGTGTTCACGGTCATGAGATTGGCACTAAGTGTGCGGGTTTAAATTGTACAGCACTAAGTGTGCGAGTTTAAAGTACATGGCACTAAGTGTGCGTGGTTGATTATTAAGCACTATGTGTGCGAACCCAATATATATTTTCTATAAATTATTACATTAAGGGTGCGACCTTACCGAGTCGATTTTGGACAGCGGAAAGGTAAGTGTGCGAACTTGAAATGCATGGCACTAATGTGTGAGTTTAAAGTGCATGGCACTAAGTGTGCGCGGTTGATTATTAAGCACTATGTGTGCGAACCCAATATATATTTCTATAAATTATTTACATGAAGGGTGCGACTTTACCGAGTCAATTTTGGACAGCGGAAAAGGTAAGTACCTTGAGTTCATGGCTAATAGGCGCTATGTTTATATTTGGAGTTGAGCTTGGTAAGTTTTGAACGTATGTGACGATTATAGTTGAAGTCACGTACATAAGGTTCATTGTGGAATAGGTGAAAGTTCGTTTAATTGTATGATTATAACGAAAATAAAATGATGTATGAAAGGCCAATGTAGGACTTGGTATGAGATTGAACCATAGGGTTAAGGAACTATCGTATAGTTTGGTATGGATGGAGTACTTAACCTCATTTCATTGTTTCCTGTTGTGATAATTTTATTAATGGATGGTTGTGGAATGCTTATGGCTTACTGAGTTATATACTCATTCGGTGTTTGCTTGTCACCTATTCTAGGTTTCTTGACTAGTCTCTTTTTGCGTGATCGTGCGTCGTCGAAGTATCACACCGCTAGCA